>NW_017192792.1:0-10108 GCF_001704415.2 Capra hircus
AACCTCCTGGATTTTCTCGAGTTGCGGCAGGTGCTCTCGACTTGCGATGGGGACCTCAGGGACCCGCTCTGGTGGCCTCAGGAAAGACCAGTCCCCATGCGAGTTGCTCGGAGTCCTCTCGGGATTCCTCTCACGTCGATGCCGCGGCCTAAAACCTCATGTGTAGTCAGTGCCGGAACCTGAGGATTCCTCTCCAGTGCTGACATGGATCTTGGGGTACTTCTGGAGTATCCCCAGGGGAGGTAGTCCTCGTCTCTAGTGAGGGCATGTACGTGCGATTTCCTCCCGAGCTGTAGTAGCAGTGTCATGCTTCCCTTGGGGTGCATCAGGGATCTGTGGCTTTCCCTCGAGGCTTTCCCAGGAGGCTTTCCATGAGGCTTTCCCACAGGGCTGTCCCACGTGCACCTTTGTGTGAGTCGATCCTCGCCTTGAAAGTCGAGGCAGTGCAGGGAAAACAGGTTTTCCTGGAATGTACTGAGATATCTGGGGGACTCTGGGAATGGTGGCACGACCCTGGAGTTCCTCTCGCCTTTCCTGTGGAGAGCGCCTACTCTTGAGATGCGACGGGAACACCGGGAATTCTTCCCCGACCACGCAGGGAAAGGATCCCTCCTCTCGAGCTTGGAGGCAGAAACGGGGATCCTCTGGATGTGGGCGGGACTCTCGTGCTTCCTCTGGAGTGGAGACGGGTATGTCAGGGAACTTCTTGAGTTGCAGCAAGGGTGTGAAGGACCCGTTGGATGTTCCAGAGGTTAGGAGTGATTTCACTCGAGACGCCTCAGCGGAAATGGGCCTCATCTCGCCTGGAGGGGAGAACCTCCTGGATTTTCTCGAGTTGCGGCAGGTGCTCTCGACTTATGACGGGGACCTCAGGGACCCGCTCTGGTGGCCTCAGGAAAGGCCAGTCCCCATGCGAGTTGCTCGGGGCCTCTCGGGATTCCACTCCGTCGATGCCGGGGCCTAAGACTTTGTGTGGAGTCGGTTCATGAACCTGGGGATTCCTCTCCAGTGCCGACATGGATCTTGGGGTACTTCTGGAGTCTCCCCAGGGGAGTCAGTCCTCGTCTCGAGTGGGGGCATGTACGTGCACATTCCTCCCGAGCTGTAGCAGCTGTGTCACGCTTCCCTTCGCGTGGATCAAGGGATCTGTGGCTTTACCTCGAGGCTTTCCCACGAGGCTTTCCCACGAGGCTTTGCCACAGGGCTGTCCCACGTGCCACCGTGGTGTGAGTCGATCCTCGGCTTGAAAGTCGAGGCAGTGCAGGGAAAACTGTTTTCCCTGGAATGAACTGAGACATATGGGGGACTCTGAGAATGGTGGCACGACCCTGGAGTTCCTCTCGACTTTCCTGTGGACAGTTCCTCCTCTTGTGATGCGACGGGAACGCCGGGAATTCTTTCCCGACCACGCAGGGAAAGGATCCCTCTCGAGCTAGGAGGCGGAAACGGGGCTCCTCTGGATGTGGGCGGGACTCGCGTGCTTCCTCTCGAGAGGAGACGTGGATGTCGGGAACTTCTTGAGTAGCAGCAAGGGTGTGAAGGACCCTTTCGAAGTTCCAAATGTTAGATGTGATTAGCCTCGAGACGCCTCAGCGGAAATGGGCCTCATCTCGCCTGGAGGGGAGAGCCTCCTGGATTTTCTCGAGTTGCGGCAGGTGCTCTGTACTTACGACGGGGACCTCAGGGACCCGCTCTGGTGGCCTCAGGAAAGGCCAGTCCCCATGCGATTTGCTCGGGGCCTCTTGGGATTCGTCTCCCGTCGATGCCGGGGCCTAAGACCTTGTGTGGAGTCGGTGCCGGAACCTGAGGATTCCTCTCCAGTGCTGACATGGATCTTGGGGTACTTCTGGAGTCTCCCCAGGGGAGTCAGTCCTCGTCTCGAGTGGGGCATGCACGTGCGCTTTCCTCCCGAGCTGTAGCAGCAGTGTCACACTTCCCTTCGCTTGGATCAAGGGATCTGTGGCTTTCCCTCGAGGCTTTCCCAGGAGGCTTTCCCACGAGGCTTTCCACAGGGCTGTCCCACGTGCCACCGTGGTGTGAGTCGATCCTCGCTTGAAAGTCGAGGCAGTGCAGGGAAAACAGGTTTCCCTGGAATGGACTGAGACATCTGGGGGACTCTGGGAATGGTGGCACGACCCTGGAGTTCCTCTCGCCTTTCCTGTGGAGAGCGCCTCCTCTTGAGATGCGACGGGAACGCGGAATTCTTTCCCGACCACGCAGGGAAAGGATCCCTCCTCTCGAACTAGGAGGCGGAAACGGGGCTCCTCTGGATGTGGGCGGGACTCTCGTGCTTCCTCTCGAGTGGAGACGGGTATGTCGGGGAACTTCTTGAGTTGCAGCAAGGGTGTGAAGGACCCTTTGGAAGTTCCAGAGGTTAGGTATGATTAGCCTCGAGACACCTCAGCGGAAATGGGCCTCATCTCGCCTGGAGGGGAGAACCTCCTGGATTTTCTCGAATTGCGGCAGGTGCTCTCGACTTATGACGGGGACCTCAGGGACCCGCTCTGGTGGCCTCAGGAAAGGCCAGTCCCCATGCGAGTAGCTCCGGGGCCTCTCGGGATTCCTCTCCCATGGATGCCGCGGCCTAAGACCTTGTGTGGAGTTCTTGCCGGAACCTGAGGATTCCTCTCCAGTGCCGACAGGAATCTTGGGGTACTTCTGGAGTCTTCCGAGGGGCGTTAGTTCTCGTCTCGAGTGGGGCATGCACGTGCGCTTTCCTCCCGAGCTGTAGCAGCAGTGTCACGCTTCCCTTCGCGTGGATCAAGGGATCTGTGACTTTCCCTCGAGGCTTTCCACGAGGCTTTCCCTCGAGGCTTTCCCACAGGGCTATCTCAAGTGCCACTGTGGTGTCAGTCGATCCTCGGCTTGAAATTCGAGGAATTGCAGGGAAAAAAGTTTTCCGGGGAATGGACTGAGACACCTGGGGTACTCTGGGAATGGTGGCACGTCCCTGGAGTTCCTCTCGCCTTTCTTGTGGAAAGCACCTCCTCTTGAGATGTGTCGGGATGGCCGGGAAATCTTTCCCGACCACGCAGGAAACGGATCCCTCCTCTCGAGCTATGAGGCGGAAACGGGGCTCCTCTGGATGTGGGTGGGACTATCGTGCTTCCTCTCGAGTGGTGACGGCTATGTCGGGGAACTTCTTGAGTTGCAGCAAGGGTGGGAAGGACCCTTTGGAAGTTTAGAGGTTAGGTGTGATTAGCCTGGTGACGCCTCAGAGGAAATGGGCCTCAACTCGCCTGGAGGGGAGAACTTCCTGGATTTTTGCGAGTAGCGGCAGGAGCTTTCGACGTACGTCGGGGACCTCAGGGACCCGCTCTGGTAGCCTCAGGAAAGGCCAGTCCCCATGCGAATTATTGGGGAGCCTGTCTGGATTCCTCTCTCGTCGATGCTGGGGCCTAAGTCCTTGTGTGCAGTCGGTGCCGCAAACTGAGGATTCCTCTCCAGTGCTGACATGGATCTTGGGGTACTTCTGGAGTTTCCCCAGGGGAGTCAGTCCTCGTCTCAAGTGGAGAAATGCACGTGCGCTTTGCTCCCGAGCTGTAGCAGCAGTGTCATGCTTCCCTTCGCGTGGATCAAGGGATCTGTGGCTTTCCCTCGAGGCTTTCGAGGCTTTCCGACGAGGCTTTCCCACAGGGCTGTCCCACATGCCACCGTGGTGTGAGTCGATCCTCGGCTTGAAAGTCGAGGCAGTGCAGGGAAAACAGGTTTCCATGGAATGGACTGAGACATCTGGGGGACTCTGGGAATGGTGGCACGACCCTGGAATTCCTCTCGCCTTTCCTGTGGAGAGCGCCTCCTCTTGAGATGCGACGGGAACGCCGGAAATTCTTTCCGACCACGCAGGGAAAGGATCCCTCCTCTCGAGGTAGGAGGCGGAACGGGGCTCCTCTGGATGTGGGCGGACTCTCGTGCTTCCTCTCGAGTGGAGCCGGGTATGTAGGGGAATTTCTTGAGTTGCAGCAAGGGTGTGAAGGACCCTTTGGAAGTTCCAGATGTTAGATGTGATTAGCCTCGAGACGCCTCAGCGGAAATGGGCTCATCTCGCCTGGAGGGGAGAACCTCCTGGATTTTCTCGAGTTGGGGCAGGTGTTCTCGACTTAAGACGGGAACCTCAGGGACCCGCTCTGGTGGCCTCAGGAAAGGCCAGTCCCCATGCGAGTTGCTCGGGGCCTCTCGGGATTCCTCTCCCGTCGATGCCGGGGCCTAAGATCTTTTTTGGAGTGGGTGCCGGAACCTGAGGTTTTCTCTACAGTGCTGACAGGATCTTGGGGTACTTCTGGAGTCTCCCCAGGGGAGTCAGCCCTCATCTCGAGTGGGGGCATGCACGTGTGATTTCCTCCTGAGCTGTAGCAGCAGTGTCACGCTTCCCTTTGCGTGGATCAAGTATTCTGTGGATTTCCCTCGAGTCATTCCCATGAGGCTTTCCCACGAGGCTTTCCCACAGGGCTGTCCCACGTGCCACCGTGGTGTGAGTCGATCCTCGGCTTGAAAGTCGAGGCAGTGCAGGGAAAACAGGTTTCCCTGGAATGGACTGAGATATCTGGGGGACTCTGGGAATGGTGGCACGACCCTGGAGTTCCTCTCGCCTTTCCTGCGGAGAACCCCTCCTCTTGAGATGCGACGGAAACGCTGGGAATTCTTTCCCAACCATGCATTAAAAGGATCCCTCCTCTCGAGTTAGGAGGCGCAAACGGGGCTCCTCTGGATGTGGGCGGGACTCTCGTGCTTTCTCTCGAGCGGAGACGGGTATGTCGGGGAACTTCTTGAGTTGCAGCCAGGGTGTGAAGGACCCTTTGGAAGTTCCAGATGTTAGGTGTGATTTGCCTGGAGACGCCTCAGTGGAAATGGGCCTCATCTTGCCTGGAGGGGAGAACCTCCTGAATTTTCTCGAGTTGTGGCAGGTGCTCTTGACTTACGACGGGGACCTCAGGGACCCACTCTGGTGGCCTCAGGAAAGGCCGGTCCCCATGCGAGTTGCTCGGGGACCTCTCGGGATTCCTCTCTCGTGGATGCCACTGCCTAAGACCTTGTGTGGAGTCGGTGCCGGAACCTGAGGATTCCTCTCCATTGTTGACATGGATCTTGGGGTACTTCTGTGTCTCCCCAGGGGAGTCAGTCCTCGTCTCGACTGGAGGCCTGCACGTGCGATTTCCTCTCGAGCTGTAGCAGCAGTGTCACGCTTCCCTTCGCTTGGATCAAGGGATCTGTGGCTTTGGCTTTCCCTCGAGGCTTTCCCACGGGGCTTTCCCACGAGTCTTTCCCACAGGCTGTCCCACGTGCCACCGTGGTGTGAGTCGATCCTTGGCTTGAAAGTCGAGGCAGTGCAGGGAAAACAGGTTTCCCTGCATGGACTGAGACATCTGGGGGACTCTGGGAATGGTGGCACGACCCTGGAGTTCCTCTCGCCTTTCCTTTGGAGAGCGCCTCCTCTTGAGATGCGACGGAAACGCGGGAATTCTTTCCCGAGCACGCAGGGAAAGGATCCCTCCTCTCGAGCTAGGAGGTGGAAACGGGGCTCCTCTGGATGTGGGCGGGACTCTCGTGCTTCCTCTCGAGTGGAGACGGGTATGTCGGGGAACTTCTTGAGTTGCAGCAAGGGTGTGAAGGACCCTTTGGAAGTTCCAGAGGTTAGGTGTGATTAGCCTCGAGACGCCTCAGCGGAAATGGGCCTCATCTCGCCTGGAGGGGAGAACCTCCTGGATTTTCTCGAGTTGCGGCAGGTGCTCTCGACTTACGACGGGGACCTCAGGGACCCGCTCTGGTGGCCTCAGGAAAGGCCAGTCCCCATGCGAGTTGCTCGGGGGCCTCTCGGGATTCCTCTCCCGTCGATGCCGGGGCCTAAGATCTTGTGTGGAGTGGGTGCCGGAACCTGAGGATTCCTCTCCAGTGCTGACATGGATCTTGGGGTACTTCTGGAGTCTCCCCAGGGGAGTCAGTCCTCGTCTCGAGTGGGGGCATGCACGTGCGCTTTCCTCCCGAGCTGTAGCAGCAGTGTCACGCTTCCCTTCGCGTGGATCAAGGGATCTGTGGCTTTCCCTCGAGGCTTTCCCACGAGGCTTTCCCACAGGGCTGTCCCACGTGCCACCGTGGTGTGAGTCGATCCTCGGCTTGAAAGTCGAGGCAGTGCAGGGAAAACAGGTTTCCCTGGAATGGACTGAGACATCTGGGGGACTCTGGGAATGGTGGCACGACCCTGGAGTTCCTCTCGCCTTTCCTGTGGAGAGCGCCTCCTCTTGAGATGCGACGGAAAGCCGGGAATTCTTTCCCGACCACGCAGGGAAAGGATCCCTCCTCTCGAGCTAGGAGGCGGAAACGGGGCTCCTCTGGATGTGGGCGGGACTCTCGTGCTTCCTCTCGAGTGGAGACGGGTATGTCGGGGAACTTCTTGAGTTGCAGCAAGGGTGTGAAGGACCCTTTGGAAGTTCCAGAGGTTAGGTGTGATTAGCCTCGAGACGCCTCAGCGGAAATGGGCCTCATCTCGCCTGGAGGGGAGAACCTCCTGGATTTTCTCGAGTTGCGGCAGGTGCTCTCGACTTACGACGGGGACCTCAGGGACCCGCTCTGGTGGCCTCAGGAAAGGCCAGTCCCCATGCGAGTTGCTCGGGGGCCTCTCGGGATTCCTCTCCCGTCGATGCGGGGCCTAAGACCTTGTGTGGAGTCGGTGCCGGAACCTGAGGATTCCTCTCCAGTGCTGACATGGATCTTGGGGTACTTCTGGAGTCTCCCAGGGGAGTCAGTCCTCGTCTCGAGTGGGGGCATGCACGTGCGCTTTCCTCCCGAGCTGTAGCAGCAGTGTCACGCTTCCCTTCGCGTGGATCAAGGGATCTGTGGCTTTCCCTCGAGGCTTTCCCACGAGGCTTTCCCACAGGGCTGTCCACGTGCCACCGTGGTGTGACTCGATCCTCGGCTTGAAAGTCGAGGCAGTGCAGGGAAAACAGTTTTCCCTGGAATGGACTGAGACATCTGGGGGGACTCTGGGAATGGTGGCACGACCCTGGAGTTCCTCTCGCCTTTCCTGTGGAGAGCGCCTCCTCTTGAGATGCGGGAAACGCCGGGAATTCTTTCCCGACCACGCAGGGAAAGGATCCCTCCTCTCGAGCTAGGAGGCGGAAACGGGGCTCCTCTGGATGTGGGCGGGACTCTCGTGCTTCCTCTCGAGTGGAGACGGGTATGTCGGGGAACTTCTTGAGTTGCAGCAAGGGTGGAAGGACCCTTTGGAAGTTTAGAGGTTAGGTGTGATTAGCCTGGTGACGCCTCAGAGGAAATGGGCCTCATCTCGCCTGGAGGGGAGAACTTCCTGGATTTTCTCGAGTTGCGGCAGGTGCTTCTCGACTTACGTCGGGGACCTCAGGGACCCGCTCTGGTGGCCTCAGGAAAGGCCAGTCCCCATGCGAAGGTTAGGGGAGCCTGTCTGGATTCCTCTCTCGTCGATGCTGGGGCCTAAGTCCTTGTGTGCAGTCGGTGCCGCAAACTGAGGATTCCTCTCCAGTGCTGACATGGATCTTGGGGTACTTCTGGAGTTTCCCCAGGGGAGTCAGTCCTCGTCTCAAGTGGAGAAATGCACGTGCGCTTTGCTCCCGAGCTGTAGCAGCAGTGTCATGCTTCCCTTCGCGTGGATCAAGGGATCTGTGGCTTTCCCTGGAGTCTTTCCCATGAGGCTTTCCCACAGGGCTATTCCACTTGCCACCATGGTGTGAGTCGATATTCGGCGTGAAAGTCGAACCAGTGCAGGGAAAACAGGAACCTCCTTCCCCACAGTAGGGGATACACTGTCCCCTTGGGCGGGTATCTCCAGGGCACTCACGCTGGGGGTTGCCCGCGGACGTGCGGGCCTCAGGCTCCACGTGAGAAAAGCCCCAAATGGCATTAGCTGCCAGTCCAGACGCTGGCCCCTCAGGTCTCTGGCCGGAGCCTTGGGCTCCAGGCAACTCAAAGCCCTCAGCGGTGGCACTCTGGGACTGCTGTAGGGAAAGGATGCCAAGAGCCCACGGAGGAGTTGGGGAGGGGGCATGGGGGAAACGGAGGCGAGGACAGCGAGGCATCTAGGTGGAGGCGCTGGAGAGAGCGTCTGGTGTCCCGGAATGCCTCGGAGGAGCCAGCGGGGGACAGTCGAGGACCAGGGACCTGTGGAATGTGAAAAGGCGGGAAATCCCAGAGCAAGGCAGGCTGGGAAAGGGGGCGTTGGTGGCCAATTCAAAGGGACCTAGGGGCGTTTCCTGGGTGGTGAGTTCCCTTGGCACTGCTGAGGGCCCCTGATTGATCCACTCGGGGTTGAACCCACCCCCGCTGCGAGGGAGGGCCACAAACCAAAGCCCCCGAACTGCCCGCCCACCCCAACGGGGATCTTGGCGGTCCAGGGCACAGCCGTTCCCGGGAAAAGCCCACTCGCTCCACGGGACTCCGTCCAGGGTCTCTGCTTGGAAAGAGGCCGGGGCGGCCCCCTCCATCTACCCACCCAAACCCTATTGACGTCAATGGTGGCGGAGACGCCTCCCGTTCTCCAGAGTCCTGAGCTGCTGGGTCCCCGCCCACTCGGCCAGCAGTCTGCAGCGTGCCCGTGTGCCTCTCCCACCATGGCTTCGTCCGGCTCCTCCAGCACCTCAAGCGGTACGTTTGCCCTCGGTCCCTTTGGTCGGATCACATCTCAGTGGATTTGCGGGTGGCCTGGGCAAGGGCTCTCGGCCAATGTGTTGACCCCCCTCCCACCCGAGAACGGCTGGGACCCATCAGCCAGGCCCGGGGTTCCGAGGCGTCAGGTGTGCCCAAATTCGGAGGGCGTGGCATCGTTCGTTCATCTTGCTCCTTTGGCACACACATGGCTTCTCCGTTCTCTTTTCTGGGAAGACAGTGTTGTTTCAGGGGGCGTGCTGCGGGGGGCGGGGGCCGGGGTTGGGGGTGGTGGGAGCGGGTGCTTTGCTGGGATGAGGCCCTTTATCCTCACATCTTCATGTGGGAATGGGAGTCGGGGAGCTCGGTGGCCTTGCTGCCTTCAGTGGCTTCCTCTGCACAGGGGACTAGTGGCTTCTGCCTTTTGTCAGGCGTTACGGGGTTTGGGCTTCGCTTTGGTGGCCTTGGCCTTTGCCTTGGCCTGGGCCTTGGCCTTGCCCTTGGCGTTGCCGTTGCCCTTGCCTTGGTCTTGGGCTTGGCCTTGCCCTGCCCTTGAACTTGTTGACCTTGACCTTGACCTTGACCTTGAACTTGAACTTGAACTTGACTTGAACTTGACTTGACCTTGAACTTGACTTGACTTGAACTTGACCTTGAACTTGAACTTGACTTGACCTTGACTTGAACTTGAACTTGAACTTGAACTTGACTTGACTTGAACTTGACTTGACCTTGACTTGAACTTGAACTTGACTTGAACTTGAATTGACTTGAACTTGACTTGACTTGACCTTGAAACTTGAACTTGACCTTGACCTTGAACTTGAACTTGAACTTCAACTTGACCTTGAACTTGAACTTGAAACTTGACTTGAACTTGAACTTGAACTTGAACTTGACCTTGAACTTGAACTTGACCTTGACCTTGAACTTGAAGTTGACCTTGAACTTGAACTTAAACTTCAACTTGATCTTGAGCTTGAACTTGAACTTGACTTGACTTGACTTGAACTTGAACTTGACCTTGACCTTGACCAACAACGGGAACTTGACCTTGACCAGAGCACCGGAGGTCCAGAAGCAGGGCCCTGTATCTCCCCTTCCTTTGTGATCATTGCAAAGACATTCCTAGCTGATAGCGGGAGTGCCCCTGAAGAAGCAAGCAGTGGGAGTGTGTTTGACACGACTGTGTGCCTTCCTGCCTCTTTTCTCCTCACTGCCAAAGGGTGGAGCCAAGCTCGCTCTGTCAGAGGTACAAAAACAGCAATTGAATGGATTTTCCAAGCTCTTGCTAGGCTGGCACCCTTTCAGGGCCCACTTTACTGAAACAGGTGCTCTGTGGCCCTGGTTGGGTATGCAGGTTCACAAACAGGGTGAGATCCTGTCCAAGCCAAGAATTTTCCTGAAAGACCTAGGCTCACTAGAGTTCTCCTCCAGAGCAAAGGGGATAGAGGAGATGTATGGAGGAGTCTTTGCCTTTGCCTGTGAGTGTGGGGTA
>NW_017192793.1:0-10108 GCF_001704415.2 Capra hircus
GGAACTCTTTCCCATCACTGAGGGAAAGGATCCCTCCTCTCGAGCTAGGAGGCGGAAACGGGGCTCTCTGGATGTGGGCGGGACTCTCGTGCTTCCTCTCGAGTGGAGACGGGTATGTTGGGGATCTTATTGAGTTGCAGCAAGGGTGTTAAGGACCCTTTGGAAGTTCCAGAGGTAAGGTGTGATTAGCCTTGAGACACCTCAGCGGAAATGGTCCTCATCTCGCCTGGAAGGAGAACCTCCTGGATTTTCTCAAGTTGCTGCTGGTGCTCTCGACCTACGACGGGGACCCTCAGGGACCCGCTCTGGTGGCCTCAGGAAAGGCCAGTCCCCCATGCGAGTTGCTCGGGGAGACTCACGGATTCCTCTCCGTCGATGCTGGGGCCTAAGACCTTTGTGGAGTCGGTGCCGTAAAGTGAGGGTTCCTCTCCAGTGCTGACATGGATCTTGGGGTACTTCTGGAGTCTCCCCAGGGGAGTCAGTCCTCGTCTCGAGTGGGGGCATGCACGTGTACTTTCCTCCCGACCAGAAGCAGCAGCAGTGTCACGCTTCCCTTCGCGTGGATCAAAGCATCTGTCGCTTTTTCCTCGAGGCTTTCCCACCAGGCTTTCCCACAGGGCTGTCCCACGTGCCACCGTGGTGTGAGTCGATCCTCGGCTTGAAAGTCGAGGCAGTGCAGGGAAAACAGGTTTCCCTGGAATGGACTGAGACAACTGGGGGACTCTGGGGATGGTGGCACGACCCTGGAGTTCCTCTCGCCTTTCCTGTGGACAGCGCCTCCTCTTGAGATGCGAGGGAACACCGGGAATTCTTTCCCGACCGCGCAGGAAAAGGATCCCTCCTCTCGAACTTGGAGGCGGAAACGGGGCTCCTCTGGATGTGGCCGGGACTCTCGTGCTTCCTCTCGAGTGGAGACGGGTATGTTGGGGAAATTCTTGAGTTGCAGCAACGGTGTGAAGGATCCTTTGGAATTCCAGAGGTTAGGTGTGTTTAGAGTCGAGACGCCTTAGCGGAAATGGGCCTCATCTCCCTGGAGGGAGAATCTCCTGGATTTTTTCGAGTTGTGGTACGTGCTCTCGCCTTACGACGGGGACCACTGGGACCCGCTCTGGTGGCCTCAGGAAAGGCCAGTCCCCATGCGAGTTGCTCGGGGGCCTCTCGGGATTCCTCTCCCGTCCATGCCAGGGCCTAAGACCTTGTGTTGAGTCGGTGCCTACCGTCCAGCCCCGGTGGATCCAGGGAATTCGAAGGTGGACGGCGTTGGCGGGAAAGACTTGTTTGTTTATTAATGTAAGATTAGATTAAGAAACTATAGTGTAGTAAGAAGATTAAATGGAGGAAAGGGCTGAATAGCTTGGTTTACGCGGAAGGCCAATAAAATTCCAGACAAGGAATTTGCACCATCTACGTTGGGCACCGGCGCCCGCTTGAATATCTAAGGGTGCCTCGCCTTAAGCTCCCTTTCGTGTGGGTCTTAACAGCCGGGGCAAGTAAGTAGACCTGGCGAGCCTCCGGGCCCCAGATGGAGATTCAGCCTGAAGTTAAAGTAAAGAGCAGAGAGAGGAATGGGAGAAGAAGAAGAGAGAGAGAGAGACATGGGGGGAGCCAGAGTCCCAAGAAACAGGCCGAGAGACTAGTTCGAGAAACTGGCCCCCATCCTTTATTGTTCAGAAGGCCTTTTATACTTTTGATAAAACACGGAGATCAATGGGTAACACAAAATTATGTAGCGTTCGCAACCCAGATTCTTTCCGTATATCATTTTGTATACAAAAGGTCTCAGGTGATTTACATTATCTTTTGGACAAGAGCTTGTTAACACTTTTTGGCTCTCTTCCTTAATGAATGTTAATTTTGTTTCCCCTGAAGTGTTTTTTTTTTAATCTGCATCTCCTTAAAGCATTAAAGTTACATCTCTATAGAACAAAGGTGCAGTGGATATAACAAAGAAGGTACTTAACTCAAAGATCTAATGTTGCTAATACCAGGTCTACTACTTGTTTTTCTATATACCAACTATATCTAAAAATAAAGGATATGAAAATTTGGCAGCAAGCATTGACCCAAAAAATGAAACCTTTAATCAGTCCTATTCTAAACATTTTGACTCCTCGGAAGCTGCTACATTCCTAGGATATTTTAAGCTTCCTGTGACTCCTGCGGTCAGGAGGCCTCAAACAATCACATGCGCAGTTGTACGAGTCCTGCAGGCAGGCTAGACAGCCATCGGAGGGGTTTTTGGATTGAAACACTCTTTCAAATGCAGAAGACTAAAGCCCTGAATTGACTTTTTCCAGAAAATGTCAGAAGAGTGGAAAAGCAGAGCACAAAAGCCGGCAGATTTTTGTTGGGGTACGTGCTTAGGAATTTGCAGAGGGGTCCCTGAAGTCTGAGCACGCCTTGCGTATGTCAGCTTCATTCCTCATGACCTTGTCACGGGCGGGATTCCTCACACTGGCTCCCAGCAGGTGCCGGAACCTGAGGATTCCTCTCCAGTGCTGACATGGATCTTGGGGTACTTCTGGAGTCTCCCCAGGGAGTCAGTCCTCGTCTCGAGTGGGGGCATGAACGTGCGCTTTCCTCTCGAGCTGTAGCAGCCAGAGTCACGATTCCCTTCGCGTGGATCAAGAGATCTGTGGCTTTACCTCGAGGCTTTCCCACGAGGCTTTCCCACGAGGCTTTCCCCACAGGGCTGTCCAACGTGCCACCGTGGTGTGAGTCGATCCTCGGCTTGAAGGTCGAGGCAGTGCAGGGAAAACAGGTTTCCCTGGAATGGACTGAGATATCTGGGGGACTCTGGGAATGGTGGCACGACCCTGGAGTTCCTCTCCCCTCTCCGGTGGAGAGCGACTCCTCTTGAGATGTGACGGGAACGCCGGGAATTCTTTCCCGACCACGTAGGGAAAGGATCCCTCCTCTCGAGCTAGGAGGCGGAAACGGGGCTCCTCTGGATGTGGGCGGGACTCTTGTGCTTCCTCTCGAGTGGAGACGGGTATGTCGGGGAACTTCTTGAGTTGCAGCAAGGGTGTGAAGGACCCTTTGGAAGTTCCAGAGGTTTAGGCTGTGTTTAGACTCGAGACGCCTCAGCGGAAATGGGCCTCATCTCGCCTGGAGGGGAGAACCTCCTGTATTATCTCGAGTTGCAGCAGGTGGCTCTCGACATAGGACGGGAACTCAGGGACCCGCTCTGGTGCCTCAGGAAAGGCCAGACCCATGCGAGTTGCTCTGTGGCCTCTCGGGATTCCTCTCCCGTCGATGCCGTGGCCAAGGCCTTGTGTGGAGTCGGTTCCGGAACCTGAGGATTTCTCTCCAGTGCTGACATGGATCTTGGGGTACTTCTGGAGTCTCCCCAAGGGAGTCAGTCCTCGTCTCGAGGGGAGGCATGCACGTGCGCTTTCCTCCCGAGCTGTAGCAGCAGTGTCGCGCTTTCCCTTCGCGTGTATCAAGGGATCTGTGGCTTTCCCTCGAGGCTTTCCCACGAGGCTTTCCCACAGGTCTGTCCCACATGCCACAGTGGTGAGAGTCGATCCTCGGCTTGAAAGTCGAGGCAGTGCAGGGAAAACAGGTTTCCCTGGAATGGACTGAGACATCTGGGGGACTCTGGGAATGGTGGCACAACCCTGGAGTTCCTCTCGCCTTTCTTGTGGAGAGCGCCTCCTCTTGAAATGCGACGGGAATGCTGGGAATAAATGACCGACCACGCAGGGAAAGGATCCCTCCTCTCGAGCTAGGAAGCGGACACGGGCTCCTCTGGATGTGGGCGGAACTCTCGTGCTTCCTCTCCAGTGGAGACCGGTATGTCGGGAACTTCTTGTGTTGCAGCAAGGGTGTGAGGGACCTTTGGAAGTTCCAGAGGTTAGGTGTGATTTGCCTCGAGACGCCTCCGTGGAAATGGGCCTCATCTCGCCTGGAGGGAGAACCTCCTGGATTTTCTCGAGTTGTGGCAGTGCCCTCGACTTACGACGGGACCTCAGGGACGCTCTGGTGGCCTCAGGAAAGGCCAGTGCCCATGGGAGTTGCAAGGGGGCCTTTCGGAATTCCTCTCCCGTCGATGTCGGGGCCTAAGACCTTGTGTGGAGTCGGGCTGGAACCTGAGGATTCCTCTCCAGTGCTGACATGGATCTTGGGGTACTTCTGGAGTCTCTCCTGGGGAGTCAGTGCTCATCTCGTGTGGGGGCATGCACTTGAGCGTTCCTCACGAACTGTAGCAGCAGTGTCACACTTCCATCGCGGGGATCAAGGGATCTGTGGCTTTCCCTCGAGGCTTTCCGAAGAGGCTTTCCCACAGGGCTGTCCCACCAGGGACATGCCATGGTGGAGTGAGTGGATCCTCGGCGTGAAAGTAGAGGCAGTGCAGGGAAAACAAGTTCCTCTGGAATGGACTGAGACATCTGGGGTCCCTTGGAATTGTGGCAAGACACTGGAGTTTCTCTCGCCTTTCCTGTTGAGAGCGCCTCTTCTTGAGATGCGACGGGAAAGCGGGAATTCTTTCCAGACGAAGCAGGAAAAGAATTCCTAATCTCAAGCTACGAGGTGGAATCCAGACTCCTCTGGATGTGGGCGGGACCCTCGTGCTTCCTCTTGAGTGGAGACTGGTATGTCGGGGAACTTCTTGAGTTGCAGCAAGCGTGTGAAGGACCTTTGGAAGTTCCAGAGGTTAGGTGTGATTAGCCTCGAGACGCCTCAGCGGAAATGGACCTCATCTTGCCCGGAGGGGGAAAATCCTGGATGTTCTCGAGTTGCTGCAGGTGCTCTCGACTTAAGACGGGGACCTCAGGGACCCGCTCTGGTGGCCTCAGGAAAGGCCAGTCCCCATGCGAGTAGCTCGGGGGCCACTTGGGATTCCTCCCTTCGATGCCGGGGCCTAAGACTTTGTGTGGAGTCAGTGCTGGAACGTGAGGATTCCTCTCCAGTGCTGACATGGATCTTAGGGTACTTCTGGAGTTCTCCCAGGGGAGTCAGTCCTCCTCTCAGTGGGGGCATGCACGTGCGCTTTCCTCCCGAGCTGTAGCAGCAGTGTAACCCTCCCGTCGCCTGGATCATGTGATCAGTGGCTTTCCCTCGAGGCTTTCCCACGGCTTTCCCACGAGGGTTTCCCACGAGGCTTTCTCACAGGGCTCTCCCCGTGCCACCGTGGTGTGAGTCGATCCTCGGCTTGAAAGTCGAGGCAGTGCAGGGAAAACAGGTTTCCCTGGAATGGACTGAGACATCTGGAGGACTCTGGTAATGGTGGCACGAACCTGGAGTTCCTCTCGCCTTTCCTGTGGAGAGCACCTCCTCTTGAGATGCGTCGGAACGCCGGGAATTCTTTCCAGACCACGCAGGGAAAGGGTCCCCCTCTCCAGCTATGAGGCGGAAACGGGGCTCCTTTGGATGTGGGCGGGACTCTCGTGCTTCGTCTCGAGTGGAGACGGGTATATCGGGGAACTTCTTGAGTTGCAGCAAGAGTGTGAAGGACCCTTTGGAAGTTCCAGAGGTTAGGTATGATTAGCCTCGAGAAGCCTCAGCGGAAATGGGCCTCATCTCGCCTGGAGGGGAGAACCTCCTGGATTTTCTCGAGTTGCGGCAGGTGCTCTGGACTTTAAGACGGGGACCTCAGGGACCCGCTCTGGTGGCCTCAGGAAAGGCCAGTCCCCATGCGAGTTGCTTGAGGTCCTCTCGGGATTCCTCTCCCGTCGATGCGGGCCTAAGACCTTGTGAGGGGCCGCCGGAACCTGAGGATTCCTCTCCAGTGCTGACATGGATCTTGGGCGGTACTTCTGAAGTCTCCCCAGGGGAGTCAGTCCTCGTCTCGAGTGGGGGCATGCACGTGCGCTTTCCTCCCGAGCTGTAGCAGCAGTGTCACGCTTCCCTTCGCGTGGATCAAGGATCTGTGGCTTTCCCTCCAGGCATTCCCAGGAGGCTTTCCCACGAGGCTTACCCACAGGGCTATCCCACGTGCCACCTTGGTGTGAGTGGATCCTCGGCTTGAAAGTCGAGGCAGTGCAGGGAAAACAGGGTTTCCCTGAGTGTGGACTGAGATATCTGGGGGACTCTGGGAATGGTGGCACGACCCTGGAGTTCCTCTCGCCTTTCCTGTGGAGAGCGCCTCCTCTTGAGTTGCGACGGGAACGCCCGGAATTCTTTCCGACCACGCAGGGAAAGGATCCCTCCTCTCGAGCTAGGAGACGGAAACGTGGCTCCTCTGGATGTGGGCGACTCTCGTGCTTCCTCTCGAGTGGAGGGTATGTCGGGGGAACTTCTGAATTGCAGCAAGGGTGTGAAGACCCTTTGAAAGTTCCAAATGTTAGATGTGATTAGCCTCGAGACGCCTCAGCGGAAATGGGCCTCATCTCAAATGGAGGGGAGAACCTCCTGGATTTTTCTCGAGTTGCGGCAGGTGCTCTCGATTTACGACTGGGACATCAGGGACCCGCTCTGGTGGCCTCAGGAAAGGCCAGTCCACATGCGAGTTGCTAGGGGCCTCTCGGGATTCCTCTCCGGTCAATGCCGGGGCAAAGGCCTTTGTGGAGTGTGCCGGAACCTGAGGTTCCTCTCCAGTGCAGACATGGATCTTGGGGTTCTTATGTAGTCTCCCCAGGGGAGTCAGTCCTCGTCTCGAGTGGGGGCATGCACGTGCGCTTTCCTCCCGAGCTGTAGCAGCAGTGTCGTGCTACTCTTTCGCGTGGATCAAGGGATCAGGGCCTTTCCACGACGCTTCACATAGGGCTGTCCCACGTGCCACCGTGATGTGAGTGATCCTCGGATTGAAAGTCGAGGCAGTGCAGGGAAAACAGGGTTTCCCTGAAATGGACGGAGACATCTGGTTGACTCTGGGAATGGTGGCACGACGCTGGAGTTCCTCTCGCCTTTCCTGTGTAGAGCGCCTCCTCTTGAGATTCGACGGATCGCCGGGAATTCTTTCCGACCACGCAGGGAAAGGATCCCTCCTCTCGAGCTAGGAGTCGGAAACGGGCTCCTATGGATGTTGCCAGGACTCTCGTGCTTCCTCTCAAGTGGAGGAGACGGGTATGTCGGGGAACTTCTTGAGTTGCAGCCAGGGTGTGAAGGACCCGTTGAAGTTCCAGATGTTAGATGTGATTAGCCTCGAGACGCCTCTGCGGAAATGGGCCTCATCTCGCCTGGAGGCGAGAACTCCTGGATTTTCCTCGAGTTGCGGCAGGCTCTCGACTACGACTGGGACCTCAGGGACCGCGCGCCTCAGGGGGCATGCGAGCTCGGTTCCTCTTCCCGTCGATGCCGGGCCTAAGTCCTTGTGTGGAGTCAGTGCCGGAACGTGAGGATTCCTCTCCAGTGCTGACATGGATCTTGGGGGTACTTCTGGAGTCTCCCCAGTGGAGTCAGTCCTCGTCTCGAAGGAGGCATGCACGTGCGCTTTCCTCCCCAGCTTTTGCAGCAGTGTCACGCTTCCCTTTGCTTGGATCAAGGATCTGTGGCTTTTCCTCGAGATTTCCCGCAGGCTTTCCCACAGGGCTGTCCCACGTGCCACCGCGGTTTGAGTCGATCCTCGGCTTGAAAGTCGAGGGGGGTGCAGGAAACAGGTTTCCCTGGAATGGACTGAGACATCTGGGGGACTCTGGGAATGGTGGCACGACCCTGGAGTCCCTCTCGCCTTTCCTGTGAAGTGCGCCTCCCTTGAGATGCGACGGGAATGACGGAATTCTTTCCCGAGCACGAAGGGAAAGGATCCCTCCTCTCGAGCTAGGAGGCGGAAATGGGGCTCCTCTGGATGTGGGCGGGACTCTCGTGCTCCCTTTCGAGTGGAGACAGGTATGTCGGGAACTTCTTGAGTTGCAGCAAGGGTGTGAAGAACACTTTGGAAGTTCCAGAGGTTAGGGTGTGATTAGCTTGGAGACGCCTCAGCGGAAATGGGCCTCATCTCGCCTGGAGGGGAGAACCTCCTGGATTTTCTCGAGTTGCGGCAGGTGCTATCGACTTACGTCGGGGACCTCAGGGACCCGCTCTGGTGGCCTCAGGAAAGGCCAGTCCCCTTGCGAGTTGCTCGGGGGGCCTCTCGGGATTCCTCTCCCCATCGATGCCGGGGCCTAAGACCTTGTGTGGAGTCGGTGCCGGAAACTGAGGATTCCTCTCCAGTGCTGAAATGGATCATGGTGTACTTCTGGAGTCTCCCCAATGCAGTCAGTCCTCGTCTCGTGGGGCATGCACGTGCGCTTTCCTCCGAGCTGTAGCAGGAGTGTCATATTTCCCGTCGAGTCGATCAAGGGATCAGTGGCTTTCCCTCGAGGCTTTCCCACAGGGCTTTCCCACAGGGCTGTCCCACGTGCCACCGTGGTGTGAGTCGATCCTCGGCTTGAAAGTGGAGGCAGTGCAGGGAATACAGGTTTCCCTGGAATGGAGTGAGACATCTGGGGGACTCTGGGAATGGTGGCACGACCCTGGAGTTCCTCTCGCCTTTCCTGTGGAGAGCACCTCCCGTTGAGTTGCCTCGGATATGCCGGGAATTCTTTCCCGACCACGCAGGGAACGGATCCCTCCTCTCGAACTAGGAGGCGGAAACGGGCTCCTCTGGATGTGGGCGGTACTCTCGTGCTTCCTCTGGAGTGGAGACGGGTATGTCGGGGAACTTCTTGAGTTGCAGCAAGGGTGTGAGGGACCCTTTGGAAGTTCCTTTTAGGTGTGATTTGCCTCGAGACACCTCAGCGGAAATGGGCCTCATCTCGCCTGGAGGGGAGACCTCCTGGATTTTCTCGAGTTGTGGCAGGTGCTCTCGATTTACGACGGGGACCTCAGGGACCCGCCCCTGGTGTCCTCAAGAAAGGCCAGTCCCCATTCGAGTTGCTCGGGGGGCCTCTCGGGATTCGTCTCCGTCGATGTCAATGCCTCAAACCTTGTGTGAGTCGGGTGCCAGTATCTGAGGATTCCTCTCCAGTGCAGACATGGAACTTGGTACTTCTGGAGTCTCCCCAGGGAGCCAGTCGTCGTCTCGAGTGAGGTCATGCACGTGCGCTTTCTTCCCGAACTGTAGCAGCAGTGTCACGCTTCCCTTCGCGTGGATCAAGGAATCTGTGGCTTTCCCTCGACGTTTTCCCACGAGGCTTTCCCAAGAGGCTTTCCCAAAGGCTGTCCCACGTGCCACCGTGGTGTGAGTCGATGCTCGGCTTGAAAGTCGAGGCAGTGCAGGGAAAACAGGTTTCCCTGTAATGGACTGAGACATCTGGGGGACTCTGGGAATGGTGGCACGACCTGGAGTTCCTCTCGCCTTTCCTGTGGAGAGCGCCTCCTCTTGAGATGCGAGGGAAACGCCGGAATTCTTTCCCGACCACGCAGGGAAAGGATCCCTCCTCTCGAGCTAGTAGGCTGAAACGGGGGCTCATCTGGATGCGAGCGGGACTCTCGTGCTTGCTCTCAAGTGGAGACCAGCATGTCGGGGAACTTCTTGAGTTGCAGCAAGGATGTGAATGACCCTTTGGAAGTTCCAGAGGTTAGGTGTGATTTAGTCTCGACACGCCTCAGCGGAAATGGGCCTCATCTCGCCTGGAGGGAAACCTCCTGGATTTTCTCGAGTTGCGGCAGGTGCTCTCGACTTACGACGGGGACCTCAGGACCCGCTCTGATGGCCTCAGGAAAGGCCAGTCCCCATGCGAGTTGCTCAGGGGACTCTCGGGATTCCACTCCCATAGATGCCGGGGCCTAAGTCCTTTGTGGAGTCGGTGCCGGAACCTGAGGATACCTCTCCAGGCCAGACATGGATCATGGGGTACTTCTGGAGTCTCCCCAGGGGGGGTCAGTGCTCGTCTCGAGGGGAGGCATGCACGTGCGCTTTCCTCCCGAGCTGTAGCAGCAGTGTCACGCTTCCCTTTCGCGTGGATCAAGGCATCTGTGGCTTTCCCTCGAGGCTTTCCCACGAGGCTTTCCCACGAGCTTTCCCACAGGGCTGTCCCACGTGCCACCTTGGTGAGAGTCGATCCTCGGCTTGAAATTCGAGGCAGTGCAGGGGAAACAGTTTTTCCTGGAATGGACTGAAATATCTGGGGGACTCTGGGAATGGTGGCACGACCTGGAGTTCCTCTCGCCTTTCTCTGTGGAGAGGCCTCCTCTTGAGATGCGACGGGAACGCCGGAATTCTTTCCCGACCACGAGGGAAGAT
>NW_017192794.1:0-10108 GCF_001704415.2 Capra hircus
GGATCCTTTCCCTGCGTCGTCGTGAAAGAATTCCTGGCGTTTGCGTCGCATCTCAAGAGGAGGCCCCTCTACAGGAAAGCCGAGAGGAACTCCAGGGTCATGCCACCATTCCAGAGTCCCCCAGATGTCTCAGTCTATTCCAGGAAACCTGTTTTCCCTGCACTGCCTCGACTTTCAAGCCGAGGATCAACTCACACCATGGTGGCACGGGGGAAAAACCCTGTGGGAAAGCCTCGTGGGAAGCCTCATGGAAACCCTCGAGGGAAAGCCACAGATCCCTTGATCCAAGCGAAGGGAAGCGTGACACTGCTGCTAAAGCTCGGGAGGAAACGCACTTGCATGCCCACTCGAGACGAGGACTGACTCCCCTGGGGAGACTCCAGAAGTACCCAAGGTCCATGTCAGCCCTGGAGAGGAATCCTCAGGTTCCGGCACCGACTCCACGCAAGGGCTTAGGCCCCGGCATCAGGGGAGAGGAATCCCGAGAGGCCCCCGAGCAACTCGTATGGGGACCTGCCTTTCCTGAGGCCACCAGAGCGGGTTCCTGATGTCCCCGTCGTTAGTCAAGAGCACCTGCCGCAACTCGAGAAAATCCAGGAGGTTCTCCCTTCCAGGCGAGATGAGGCCCATTTCCGCTGAGGCGTCTCGAGGCTAATCACACCAAACCTCTGGAACTTCCAAAGGGTCCTTCACACCCTTGCTGCAACTCAAGAAGTTCGCTGACATACCCGTCTCCAGTCGAGAGGAAGCACGAGAGTCCCGCCCACATCTAGAGGAACCCCGTTTCCGCCTCCTAGCTCGAGAGGAGGGATCCTTTCCCTGCATGGTCGGGAAAGAATTCCCGGCGTTCCCATCGCATCTCAAGAGGAGGCGCTCTCCACAGGAAAGGCGAGCGGAACTCCAGGGTCGTGCAACCATTCCCAGAGTCCCCCAGATGTCTCAGTCCATTCCAGGGAAACTTTTTTCCCTACACTGCCTCGACTTTCAGGACGAGGATCGACTCACACCACGGTGGCACGTGGGACAGCCCTTTGGGAAAGCCTCGAGGGAAAGCCACAGATCCCTTGATCCACGCGAAGGGAACCATGACACTGCTGCTGCAGCTCGGGAGGAAAGCGCACGTGCATGCTCCCACTCGAGACAAGGACTGACTCCCCTGGGGAGACTCCAGAAGTACTCCAAAATCCATGTCAGCACTGGAGAGGAAACCTCAGGTTCCGGCACCGACTCCACACAAGTTCTTAGGCCCCGGCACCGACGGGAGAGGAATCCCGAGAGACCCATGAGCAACTCGCATGGGGACTTCCCTTTCGTGAGGCCACAAGAGGGGGTCCCTGATGTCACCGTCGTAAGTCGAGAGCATCTGCTGCAACTCGAGAAAATCCAGGAGGTTCTCCTCTCCTGGCGAGATGAGGCCCATTTCCGCTGAGGGTCTCGAGGCTAATCACACCTAAACTCTGGAACTTCCAAAGGGTCATTCACACCCTTGCTGCAACTCAAGTAGTTCCCCAACATATTCGTCTCCACTCGACAGGAAGCACGAGAGTCCCGCCCACATCCAGAGGAGACCCGTTTCCGCCTCCTAGCTAGAGAGGAGGGATACTTTCCCTGCGTGGTCGGGAAAGAATTCCCGGCGTTCCCGTAGCATCTCAAGAGGAGGCGCTCTCCACAGGAAAGGCGAGAGGAACTCCAGGGTCGTTCACCATTCCCAGAGCCCCCAGATGTCTCAGTCCATTCCAGGGAAACCTGCTTTCCCTGCACTGCCTCGACTTTCAAGCCGAGGATCGACTCACACCACGGTCGCACGTGGGACAGCCCTGTGGGAAAGCCTCGTGGGAAAGCCACAGATCACTTGATACTCGCGAAGGGAAGCGCGACACTGTTGCTAAAGCTCGGGAGGAAAGCGCACGTTCATGCCCCCATTCGAGACGAGGACTGTCTCCCCTGGGGAGACTCCAGAAGTACCCCAAGATCCATGTCAGAACTGGAGAGGAATTCTCAGTTTCCGACACCGACTCCACACAAGGTCTTAGGCCCTGGCATCGATGGGAGAGGAATCCCGAGAGGACCCCGAGTAAATCGCATGGGGACTGGCCTTTCCTGAGGCCACCAGAGCGGGTCCCTGAGGTCCCCGTAGTAATTCGAGAGCACCTGCCGCAACTTGAGAAAATCCAGGAGGTTCTCCCTTCTTGGCGAGATGAGGCCCATTTCCACTGAGTTCTCTCACGGCTAATCACACCTAACCTCTGGAACTTCCAAAGGGTCCTTCACACCCTTTCTGCAATTCAAGCAGATCACCAACATACCAGTCTCCACTCGAGAGGAAGAACGAGAGTCCCGCCCACATCCAGAGGAGCCCCGTTTCCGACTCCTAGCTCGAGAGGAGGGATCCTTTCCCTGCGTGGTCGGGAAAGAATTCCCGGCGTTCCCATCGCATCTCAAGAGGGGGCGCTCTCCACAGGGAAGGCGAGAGGAACTCCAGGGTCGTGCCACCATTCCCAGAGTCCCACAGATGTCTTAGTCCATTCCAGGGAAACCTGTTTTCCCTGCACTGCCTCGACTTTCAAGAAGAGGTTCGACTCACACCAAGGTGGCAGGTGGGACAGTCCTGTGGGAAAGCGTCGTGGGAAAGCGTCGTGGGAAAGCCTCGAGGGAAAGCCACAGATCCCTTGATCCTCGCGAAGGGAAGCTCAACACTGCTGCTACAGCTCGGAGGAAAGCTCACGTGCATGCCCCCGACTCGAGACGAGGACTGACTCCCCTGGGGAGACTCCAGAAATACCCCAAGATACATGTCAGCACTGGAGAGGAATCCTCAGGTTTTGGCACAGACTCCACACAAGATCTTAGGTCCCGGCATCGACGGGAGACGAATCCCGAGAGACCCATGAGCAACTCGCATGGGGACTTCCTTTCGTGAGGCCACAAGAGGGGGTCCCTGATGTCACCGTCGTAAGTCGAGAGCATCTGCTGCAACTCGAGAAAATCCAGGAGGTTCTCCTCTCCTGGCGAGATGAGGCCCATTTCCGCTGAGGGGTCTCGAGGCTAATCACACCTAAACTCTGGAACTTCCAAAGGGTCATTCACACCCTTGCTGCAACTCAAGAAGTTCCCCAACATGCTCGTCTCCACTCGACAGGAAGCACGAGAGTCCCGCCCACATCCAGAGGAGACCCGTTTCCGCCTCCTAGCTAGAGAGGAGGGATACTTTCCCTGCGTGGTCGGGAAAGAATTCCCGGCTTTCCCGTCGCATCTCAAGTGGAGGCGCTCTCCACAGGAAAGGCGAGAGGAACTCCAGGGTCGTGCCACATTCCCAGAGTCCCCCAGATGTCTCAGTCCATTCCAGGGAAACCTGTTTTCCCTGCACTGCCTCGACTTTCAAGCCGAGTATCGACTCACACCACGGTGGCACGTGGGACAGCCCTGTGGGAAAGCTGCCGGGAGCCAGTGTGAGGAATCCCGCCCGTGACAAGGTCATGAGGAAGGAAGCTGACATTCGCAAGGCGTGCTCAGACTTCAGGGACCCCTCTGGAAATTCCTAAGCATGTACCCCAACAAAAATCTGCCGGCTTTTGTGCTCTGCTTTTCCACTCTTCTGACATTTTCTGGAAAAAGTCAATTCAGGGTTTCAGTCTTCTGCATTTGAAAGAGTGTTTCAATCTAAAAACCCCTCCGATGGCTTTCTAGCCTGCCTGCAGGACTCTGCGAGTGTGATTGTTTGAGGCCTCCTGACTGCAGGAGGCACAGGAAGCTTAAAACATCCTAGGAATGTAGGGGCTTCCGAAGAGTCAAAATCTTTAGAATAGGACTGATTAAAAGTTTCATTTGTTGAGTCAATGCTTGCTGCCAAATTTTCATATCCTTTATTTTTAGATATAGTTGGTATATAGAAAAACAAGTAGTAGACCTGGTATTAGCAACATTAGATCTTTGAGTTAAGTACCTTCTTTGTTATATCCCACTGCACCTTTGTTCTATAGAGATGTAACTTTAATGCTTTAAGGAGATGCAAATTAAAGAAAAACACTTCGGGGGAAACAAAATCAACATTCATTAAGGAAGAGAGCTAAAAAGTGTTAACAAGCTTCTTGGCCAGAAGATAATGTAAATCACCTGAGACCTTTTGTATACAAAATGATGTATAGAAAGAGTCTGGGCTGCGAACGCTACATAATTCTGTGTTACCCGTTGATCTCCATGTTTTATCAAAAGTATAAAAGGCCTTCTGAACAATAAAGGATCGGACCAGTTTCTCGAACTAGTCTCTCGGCCTGGTTTCTTGGGACTCTGGCTCCCCCATGTCTCTCTCTCTCCTCTTCTCTCCCCTTCCCTCTCTCTGCTCTTTACTTTAACTTCAGGCTGAATCTCCATCTGGGGCGCAGAGGCTCGCCAGGTCTACTTACTTGCCCCGGCTGTTAAGACCCGCACGAAAGGGAGCTTAAGGCGAGGCACCCTTAGATATTCAAGCGGGCGCCGGTGGCCCAACGTAGATGGTGCAGATTCCTTGTCTGGAATTTTATTGGCCTTCCGCGTAAACCAAGCTATTCAGCCCTCTTCCTCCACTTAATCTTCTTATTACACTATAGTTTCTTAATCTAATCTTACATTAATAAACAAACAAGTCTTTCCACGCCAACGCCGTCCACCCTTCGAATTCCCTGGATCCACCGGGCCAGGACCCCGGCAAGTGGCGCCCGGAACAGGCTATTCGAAGGTAGGTTCCTCGGAGCAAAAGCTCCCCCCGGAGCACTCTCTGCTGCTCCCCCGGAGCCCTCTCCGTTGCTCCCCCGGAGCACTCTCTGTTGCTCCCCCCGGAGTGACTTAATCACTCCCCCCGGAGTACTTTCGGGTACTCCCCCAGTGTTGAGTGTTCGGGACGGCTAGGACCCCACTCAGGGTGCCGCGGACCCCCTGTAGGATAGACAGGGTGAGGAAGAGTGGGAAGTGTTCAAGGGTTTAAGAGAAACCTGGTGCTCTAGAGGTTGAAAAGAAACCTGCTATCCTAGGGTTAAAAACAAAACCCCCCTCTGCCAGAGGTAAAACCTTTTGTTGAGGTAGACTTTTCTATAAACTTAATTTTCTGACATGGTAACAGTGAATCAAAAGAAAGACAGCTTTTTATAGGAGTAATCTTGCAGTTACTAACTAAACGAGGAATTAAAGTTAAAAATTCCAATATTTCATTCATTTTTTTTTCCTTTGTACAAGAACCAGTGTCCCTGGTTTCCAGAAAGAAGGCACTGTAATTAGACACCTGGGAGAGAGTAGGAAAACAGCTAAAAACTTACTATACTTTGCATGGGCCTGTAAATGCTTTTGCTCTGTAAAATATGATTACAAATGTTCTGGACCCGCTGTCATGAGGCTGGTTAGATAGCCTATGGGAGAGGCTATAAGCGGTAAATGGTAGTGGTCTCCACCTTTCTATGCAGATCGTATTTTCTGGCCATTGGCAAACAAAAGGAGAGAGACTCCTCTTCCTTCCCGAGGAAGGAGGGTGCTTACAGGACGCAGCGGGCCGAGCGCCCCTGGAGAGCCCCCTCCCCCCTCTACACAAACCAAACCTTTAAAAAAGTTATCTTATTTAAGGCGACCACTGCAACCTCTGCTTGCGCCTCCCCAGGGCTTAAGAACTCCCCACTTTATATCCAAAGCCTCCCAGAACATTGCTTAAGTTTGAAAACGATAGTGACAATATTTTTGAGCAAAAGAGCTTTTAAAACAGAGCTTGCTCCTTGCATAAAATCCCCTCAGGAGGGGCCTCACCCAACAAAAAAAAAAAGAAAAGGAAGAAAAACAGAAAAAAAATATTCGTAATAAAAAGGACTTTACAAATGCAAAATGTTTCTCTTGAGGCCAAATAGAACATGTTTTGCCAAAATGTCCTGCTAAACAGACACAACAACCCGTACCAAACAACCCCAGGTAGCTCAGGCCTAGACCTCAGTTCCACCACTTCAATAATATTAACCCCTGATGTGCCAGTGACTCAGATTCCAATGAGAGTGGCTAGTCCCCTGCCTGAGGACATTGTAAGACTTGTACTGGGGCATAGCTTGCTTTCTTTTCAAGAAATTTCGGTAGTGTCTTGTGTAGTAAATTCTGATTATACTGAAAAAACTGAAGTTTTGATCTCGCCACCTGCTAAAACTGTGCAATTAATAAAAATTAAAAAAAAAATAATAGCACAGCTTTTGCTTTTACCTTATTACCAAACAGAAAAACCAGACAAAAAAAGCCCCAGAGGATCTAGATCTAGCTTTTTGGGTGCAAAAAATTGCAGCTTCTAGGCCTTTAAAAGATTTTTTAATTCAAAGATATAAAATGTCATGGCTGTTAGACAATAGACAAGACGTTTCTTACATTGCTGAGAGACTAGCGCAGCTCCTGGCCAACATATACTACTGAAAAGGAGTTAGAAAAAGTGGTATGCAGGATAAAAATGCTATAAGAGGTGAGAGAGAGTTTAAAACCTTGGTGAATAGTGAGCTCCCCGTTGCTGGAAGTTTTCAAGCTAAGATTAAATGGTTACTTGTCATCTAAAAGGCTATAGACCAGATTTGGGTTATAAAAAGATCATTAGAAAAGCTTATAAAGATATTGTGTAACACCTCTTTTCTTGCTTCTTATATTTGGGTCTAGTGATATGGTTTTTTGGATAACAAAAATTACTCAGAAACGGCCTATGAAAACTATTCTGATTAATGGCAAGTCTATTGTGGGGTTATTAGACACAGGAGCAGACGTTTCTTGCATTTCAGGAAAAGACTGGCCTAGCTCCTGGCCCACCTCCTGGCCCACACATACTACTGAAAATAACTTGGTGGGGATAGGAAGAGCCCCCACAGTAGCCAAAAGTGCAAAAATTTTAGATTGGCAATTTGAGGACACCCGTGGAACTTTCCAACCGTATGTAGTCCCTTCACTCCCCCTTACCCTGTGGGGGAGGGACATGCTATCTCAAATGGGAGTGTTACTTTTTAGCCCTGATGATAAAGTGACCTCTCAGATGCTGCAGATCGGCTATGATCCATCAAAAGGATTGGGTAAACAACAGACAAGAATAATTGAGCTAATTTGCCCAACTCCTTGCAAGCTATATACTGGATTGGGATATCCAAATTTATAATGAAGGCCATTGTTTTTGCTGCCTACCCCATTACATGAAAATTTCAAGATCCGGTGTGGGTGGAACAGTGGCCTCTGCCTAAGGAAAAATTACTGACATATTAATTAAAAAGATTAATTCAAATATACTGATTTATTAAATTGTTTAATAAAGAACCATCAAAAATTGTACTTCCATATAACAGAGAACAACTTGATGCTTTTCAAATGTTTGATGATTGGCAGATTGCTATAGGAAATTCTTGTGATCAGATCTTGCATCATTTACCCTCACGTGCTTTGTTAATTCAAAAATTAAAAAGAGAGAAATTAAGTATAGTTTTCCCCCATCAGATTTTACAACATGTTCTCTTTGTAATAAGTTAAATGCTGATTCGTTTGAAACAGTAAAATAAAAAGCCATTAGTAAAGCAAAAAGATCTCCTCCAGATAACAAAAAGATCCCGACCCAAAATTTACTGCGGGTCGAGGAAGTGTTTATATTTTTTTCCACAGGGTGCAGATTCGTCAACTTGGATCCCGGACAGACTGATTCGCCACAAAAGAAAAAGGGAACTTCTCTGCCACCACCACCGCGGGAAACAGCCGCGCACCAAAAGCTGCGGGCGGGGCCAGCCTGACTGACGGAACCCAGTGCACCGCACTCGCAGCCCCATAACAGCGCCAGTGTCAGAGGGCGGGGTGAAGGCCGCTGCTCCTACCGGCAAAAGAGGCAAAAGAAACATCAAGATCCCGGCAGGACTAACAGCTGCTGCAGCACAAACTCCAACCAGAAAATGACTCTATTTACTCTATTTTGGCTTGTCTATCCTCTCCTTATGTTCTTCTTTTCACCAATGATTCCAGAAAACTTAATGTACCTAATGTAGCGACTTGTGAACCATGGATGTTTTCATCTTGTTTAACTCCTCAAAGTAATGTCTGCTCTTCTGTGGTTTTAAAGATGTCCTATAACTGTAACAACTTATTGATATGATAATTATGTTCTTGCTGTGTTACAACAACTGTTATTGTTACTACAACAGCAATCATTGACTCAACAAGTGTAAATGCCCAATATGTTAAAAAATCAAGGTTTAGGTATTTTGGAACAGCTCAGATATTAGTTTAGACTTAGGGAAACTTCATAATCAGATTCAGACCTTGGAACACTCCCGATTAGATTTTACCACCGCAGGAGAAGCCAATGACTTTTCCCACACTTTCTCTAACTTCATTTCTGAAGACTGTTCTGTCTACTGTCTATAATCTTGCTCCTCATAATCATACTTCCCTATATTGTCTAGATTCTTCGGCAGAGCATTCGGAATCTCGAGACCGAACTGCACCTGATTTTAAACATAAATAATCAATTATTTAAAATTAAAAAGGGTGAGATGCCGGGAGCCAGTGAGGAATCCCGCCCGTGACAAGGTCATGAGGAAGGAAGCTGACATACGCAAGGCGTGCTCAGACTTCAGGGACCCCTCTGGAAATTCCTAAGCATGTACCCCAACAAAAATCTGCCGGCTTTTGTGCTCTGCTTTTCCACTCTTCTGACATTTTCTGGAAAAAGTCAATTCAGGGTTTCAGTCTTCTGCATTTGAAAGAGTGTTTCAATCTAAAAACCCCTCCGATGGCTTTCTAGCCTGCCTGCAGGACTCTGCGAGTGTGATTGTTTGAGGCCTCCTGACCGCAGGAGGCACAGGAAGCTTAAAATATCCTAGGAATGTAGGGGCTTCCGAAGAGTCAAAATCTTTAGAATAGGACTGATTAAAAGTTTCATTTGTTGAGTCAATGCTTGCTGCCAAATTTTCATATCCTTTATTTTTAGATATAGTTGGTATATAGAAAAACAAGTAGTAGACCTGGTATTAGCAACATTAGATCTTTGAGTTAAGTACCTTCTTTGTTATATCCCACTGCACCTTTGTTCTATAGAGATGTAACTTTAATGCTTTAAGGAGATGCAAATTAAAGAAAAACACTTCAGGGGAAACAAAATCAACATTCATTAAGGAAGAGAGCTAAAAAGTGTTAACAAGCTTCTTGGCCAGAAGATAATGTAAATCACCTGAGACCTTTTGTATACAAAATGATGTATAGAAAGAGTCTGGGCTGCGAACGCTACATAATTCTGTGTTACCCGTTGATCTCCATGTTTTATCAAAAGTATAAAAGGCCTTCTGAACAATAAAGGATCGGATCAGTTTCTCGAACTAGTCTCTCGGCCTGGTTTCTTGGGACTCTGGCTCCCCCATGTCTCTCTCTCTCCTCTTCTCTCCCCTTCCCTCTCTCTGCTCTTTACTTTAACTTCAGGCTGAATCTCCATCTGGGGCGCGGAGGCTCGCCAGGTCTACTTACTTGCCCCGGCTGTTAAGACCCGCACCAAAGGGAGCTTAAGGCGAGGCACCCTTAGATATTCAAGCGGGCGCCGGTGGCCCAACGTAGATGGTGCAAATTCCTTGTCTGGAATTTTATTGGCCTTCCGCGTAAACCAAGCTATTCAGCCCTCTTCGTCCACTTAATCTTCTTATTACACTATAGTTTCTTAATCTAATCTTACATTAATAAACAAACAAGTCTTTCCACGCCAACGCCGTCCACCTTCGAATTCCCTGGATCCACCGGGGCTGGACCCCGGCAGAAAGCCTCGTGGGAAAGCCTCGTGGGAAAGCCTCGAGGGAAAGCCCCTTATCCCTTGGTTCACGCGAAGGGAAGCGTGACACTGCTGCTACAGCTCGGGAGGAAAGCCCACGTGCATGCCCCCACTCGAGACGAAGACTGATTCCCCTGGGGAGACTACAGAAGTACCCCAAGATCCATGTCAGCACTGGAGAGGAATCCTCAGGTTCCGGCACTGACTCCACACAAGGTTTTTGGCCCCAGCATTGACGGGAGAGGAAACCCGAGAGGCCCGAGGCCCCGAGCAACTTGCAAGGGGACTGGCCTTTCCTGAGGCCACCAGAGCGGGTCCCTGAGGTCCCCGTCGTAAGTCGAG
>NW_017192795.1:0-10107 GCF_001704415.2 Capra hircus
TCGCATCTCAAGTGGAGGCGCTCTCCACAGGAAATGCGAGAGGAACTCCAGAGTCGTGCCACCATTCCAAGAGTCCCCTAGATTTCTCAGTCCATTCCAGAGGAACCTGTTTTCCCTGCACTGCCTCGACTTCACGCGAGGTTCGACTCACACCTCGGCGGCATGTGGGACAGCCCTCTGGGATAGCCTCGTGGTAAAGCCTGGAGGAAAAGCCACAGATCACTTGATCCACGCGACCGGAAGCGTGACACTGCTGCTACAGCTCGGGAGGAAAGCGCACGTGCATGCCCCCATTCGAGACGAAGACTGACTTCCCTGGGGGGGCTCCAGAAGCTACCCCAAGATCCATGTCAGCACTGTAGAGGAATCCTCAGGTTCCTGCCCCAACTCCTCACAAGGTCTTTTTTTTTTTCTTTCCTTTTTACTCTTTTCTTTGCATTTATTTAAAACACAGTTCTCAAAACTTTGAGTGAAATTGGGCCTCTTTGGTAAGCAAAGAAACTGAAATTAGTATTTAAAAAATGAACAGGCAAAGTCTTCAGATCATCCACAACACAGGTGTAGTGTTCCCTTCTTTTTTCTCAAAACTCTGAAACCACCCAGTTTTTCCATATAGTCTTAAAAGCTAGAAGAACAAGAGTACATTTGTGGTGGAATATTATTTTCACTTGCTGATTACTAATTGAAATACCATTATCCCCTTCTAACAGCTTTAAGAAATAGCCTTTTTAAGGCATACATTGTGCAACTCATCTTATTCCTGCTATGTATAATACAGATTACATAAAGGCTGTCAAAGTCACATTTATATAAGCATTAAGCATTTGCTGTATTGAAAGATCTTTAGTTTTTAACACTAGCAGTATAGAGTTACAGAGCGTAATTTTTATCACTTAACTGCAGGTATATTAAGTATGGTATGTTCATGGACTCGAGGAAAACGGGCATTTTTTCTTTAATTTACTACTGACAATCTAATCAGAACAGTTCTCCTAAGCATTTGATATGTTAGAAAGAAAAGTAAAAACCAAACGTTATTGTTGCTTTTTGCCATTTGGTAGCATTTTACACACAGGCTTCAATCTTCAGAATACCCTGTATTCAGTAGAAAAACCATTTAAATGAAGTTCTGTACAATAGAAACTTCTCAGCAGTCAAAATTTTAGACTGTAAAAAAATACATGTAAAACATACTTTTCTGAAAACACTTAACTTTGAACAAAGCACCGAACTACACAAATGCAGAATGAAAACAGCATTTCAACTCACCAAAAGTAGTCATCATAAAAGGTGTAAAAGTCACCTAACTTCACCAGGCACTGTTCACTTTTTAAACAGGAGACAATAAAAATATTGTCCACAAACAATATCCCAACTCTAGGGCAGGTTTCAGAAAGTCTTCATCTTCATGCTTTTAATAGCGATGAGGTGAGTATGATCGAGATCTGGAACGTGATCTGTATCCTCCACGACTATTAGTAGGGAGAAGGTGACCGTCTTCTGTATTTCTGATCCCTGTCTTGAGCAGCTCTCCATCCTCCTCCTCCTCCTCCTCCTCCTCTGTACGATCTGCTGTAATAGTCCCGATCATCATAGCCTCGATCATATCCTCTGTCATAGTAATCTCGACGGCCGTGAGCTGCCATAGGTAGGTCTCCCCATGTAAATTCCTGCTGTTGGAGTATGTGGTCTTTTCGTTATGGAGAAGTCAACTCTGATCCTACATCCATCAAGCTCCATTCCATTGGCACGCTCTTTTGCTTCCTTGGCATCATCTACATTTTCAAAGTATACAAAGGCAAATCCTCTTGAACGTCTAGACTGCTGGTCATATACAATAGATACATCAGCAATTGGGCCATATTTAGAGAACATTTCTCTTAGATCTCTTTCTGTAGTATACAAGCTCAATCCAAATACTCCAAGACAACAGTTAGGATCAGGATTTGCCCGATTCCCAACATGACGCCAGCGAGTAGACATGGAGAATGACTGTGGCTATGCCGTCTTCGATAATCTCTGCCTGTAAGATCTGCTACGAGATCTTCTATGGGACCGGGACCGAGATCGTGACCTTGTATAATGCCTCGAGAACTTCTTCTGATCTAGACCTAGATTCCGATCTGGACCTGGACTTTGATCTGGAACGCCTGGAATCTTCCTTGGAGCGAGACCTTGCAGGGGTATGACTTGCAGATTTCCCAGATCCATGAGCACTTCCGCTTCTGGAAGCAGAACGGGATTCCCCTCGCCGTAGTTCTCCTCGCGCTGTCGCTCATGACTTTCACTGCTGTCGCCGCTCGATGTGCTTCAATCGAAGCTGCCAACTCTCGCACCTTCAGTGTAGAGGCTCCGCCGCAGCCTCACACCACACACCGGTGCCCCAGGCACTGAGAACCGAAACGCTCCGCGCCGCCTCCGCTCGGCTCTCCACACAAGGTCTTAGGCCCGGCATCGACGTGAGAGGAATCCTGAGAGGCCCCCTAGCAACTCCCATGGGCACTGGCCTTTTCTGAGGCCACAGGAGCGGGTCCCTGAGGTCCCCATGCTAAGACGAGAGCACCTGCTCCAACTCAAGATAATCCAGGAGGTTTCCCCTCCAGGCGAGATGAGGCCCATTTCCCCTGAGGCATCTCGAGGCTAATCACACCTAACCTCTGGAACTTCCAAAGGGTCTTTGACACCCTGCCTGCAAGTCAAGAAGATCACCGACATACCCGTCTCCACTCGAGATGAAGCACGAGGGTCCCACCCACATCCAGAGGAGCCCCGTTTCCGCCTCGTATCTTAGAGAGGAGGGATCCTTTCCCTGCGTGGTCGGGAAAGAATTCCTGGCGTTCCCGTCGCATCTCAAGAGGAAGTGCTCTCCACAGGAAAGGCCAGAGGAACTCCAGGGTCGTGCCACCATTCCAAGAGTTCCCCAGATGTCTCAGTCCATTCCAGAGGAACCTGTTTTCCCTGCACTGCCATGACTTTCACGCGAGGATCGTCTCACACCAAGGTGGCATGTGGGACAGCCCTGTGGGAAAGCCTCATGGGAAAGCCTAGAGGGAAAAGCCACAGATCCCTTGATCCACGCGACGGGAAGCGTGACACTGCTGCTACCGCTCAGGAGGAAAGCGCACGTGCATGCCCCCACTCGAGACGAGGACTGACTCCCCTGGGGAGACTCCAGAAGTACCACAAGATCCATGTCAGCACTGGAGAGGAATCTTCAGGTTCCAGCCCCGACTTCACACAAGGTCTTAGGCCCCGGCATCGACAGGAGAGGAATCCTGAGAGGCCCCTAGAAACTTGAATGGGGACTGGCCTTTCCTGAGGCCACCAGAGCTGGCCCCTGAGGTCCCCGTCGTAAGTCGAGAGCACCTGCCGCAACTCGAGAAAATCCAGGAGGTTCTCCCCTCCAGGCGAGATGAGGCCATTTCCACTGAGGTGTCTCGAGGGCTAATCACACCTAACCTCTGGAACTTCCAAAAGGTACTTTACACCCCTTGCTGCAACTCAAGAAGTTCCCCGACATACCCGTCTCCACTCGAGAATAAGCAAGATGGTCCCCCCTACATCCACAGGAGGCGCGTTTCCGCCTCGTCGCTCGAGATGAGGGATCCTTTCCTTCCGGGGACCAGCGTGAGGAATTCCGCCTATGGCAAAGGTCATGAGGAAGGAGGCTTGGCATGCGCAAAAGGCATGATCAAGCCTCAGGTAACCCCCTGTTCCCGAGCATCGAACCCCAAAACCAGAGTCTGTTTTATGCTCTCACCTACACTTCTGACTTTACGGGGGCTCTCCCCATAACTGTTTCTCTCGGAGAAGAAGTAAACGTGCAGCTTCAAGGCAATAAATATTCTTGGGCATGACAAGAGTGTTTCAGCTTGCCGACTCCTCTGAAGGTTATCTAGCCCACCTTTATAGGTTTGTCCGGCCACATGTGATTGTTTACAGCCTCCCAACCTGAGAGGCATGAGATGTTTTAGACTTACTAAAGGCAAATTATTTTGGGGGAGTTTAGAAATTATTAGTATAGTTGGTTAGGAATTATATTGGTGAAGGGTTCTTCATTTGTTGTGTCAAAAATTGCTGCTAATTCCCTGCTCTGGGTGGGACAAGGATATTTTAGGTCAAACCTCTCTGCTGACAGACCAGCTTGTGTGACAGGATTATCCATACTGCTGCCACTAGGCACAAGATTGTTTACTGCCTCTCAACTGTAAACAGCACAGAGAGTTTTGGAGTATTTTGAGAGTCTTAATTAGCATAGGACTTTTTCTTCTTGTTGAGTCAATGATTGCCACCAGGCCTCCATATCCTTAGGCACTTGGGAATATATTAATCAATGTATTTGGAATATAGCAAAGGAAATATAGCAGTTTTTGATGTTAGCAATACTAGACTTTTTGAGTTAATGGATTTTCACTTTTGTAATAGATCACTGTACTTTGTTATATATCACTGTGTCCTTTCTATGTAAGAATGTAACTTTATCATATCTTAAGACTAAATAGATCTTAAGGGGAGAATTGATGAAAGGATTTTCATTTGTTAGGCTGATGTTTGCTGATAAATCTCCATGTTCCCTACCCTTATAATGAATATAACTAGTATATAGGAGAAATAAGTATTAACCTTTAAGCATATAGGAGAAATAAGAATTCACCTTTAAGACTAATCATGTTAACCTTGGGTTAAATAAATTCCTTTCTTGATTGTAACTCACTACACCCTCACCCTATAGGAATGTAACTTTATTTGGAGGGTGGTGCCTGGTTTAAGAAAAAACACCCTTGGAAGAAATAAAGTTTATTTGGTTATCAGAAAGAAAGGATCATAAAATGTCAGCAGGTCTCATTCATGGCCAGAGATGATGTAAGATCCCTAAGACCTTTTTTTTATACATTTATGTGAAGCACCTGATTTTGATAAAGGTCAGGATGCCGACTCCTGCGTGGACTCTGTATTCATCCCTATGTGTAACAAGAGGTATACAAGCAAAACCAAAAATAAAGAAATCAGATCAGTTTCCGGAAAGACTGATTCCCCCATGTCGCTTCTTTTTTGCTCCCGTTTTTCTGGCTGAATTCTCTACTGGAGGATGGATGCTATTCCACGTAATCCAAGTTATTCAGCCTCTTTTTCTCCAATAATCTTCCTACTACACAATCCATTTCTAATCTCTTTATATCTGGGATTAAATATGTATATTTCCAAAGACGACGACTACGTCCCCACCTTCGAATCACCGCTGGATCCACCGGGGCTGGACCACGGGACTTTCCCTGCTTGGTCGGGAAAGTATTCCCGGCGTTCCCACCGCATCTCAAGGAAGAGGCGCTCTCCACAGGAAAGGCGAGAGGAACTCCAGGGTCGTGCCACAATTCCAAGAGTCCCCCAGATGTCTCAGTCCATTCCAGAGGAACCTGTTTTCCCCTGCACTGCCTTGATTTTCACGCCGAGGATCGACTGGCACCATGGTGGCACGTGGGACAGCGATGTGGGAAAGCCTCGTGGGAAAAGCCTCGAGGGAAAGCCCCGTGAGAAATACCTCGAGGGAAAGACATAGATCTCTTGATCCACGCGACGGGCAGCGTGACACTGCCTACTGCAGCTCAGGAGGTAAGCGTTCTTGCATGATCCCGCTGAGAAGAGGACTGACACCCCTGGGGAGACTCAAGAAGTACCCCAAGAACCATGTCACCACGGGAGAGGAATCCTCAGGTACCGGCCTCGACTTCACACAAGGTCTTAGGCCCCACCATCGACGGGAGAGGAATCCTGAGAGGCCCCGTAGCCACTCGGATGGGAACTGGCCTTTCCTGACGCCACCAGAGCGGGTCCCTGAGGTCCCAGCGTACGTTGAGAACACCTGCCACAATTCGAGAAAATCCAGGAGGTTCTCCCCTCCAGGCAAGATGAGGCCAATTTTCCGCTGAGGCACTCGAGGCTAATCACACCTAAACTCTGGAAATTCCAAAGGTTCCTTCACAAACCTTGCTGAAACTCAAGAAGTTCCCCGACATACCGTCTCCACTCCAGAGGAAGCACGAGGGTCCCGCCCACATCCAGAGGAGCCCCGTTTCTGCCTCGGACCTCGAGATGACGGATCCTTTCCCTGCTTGGTCGGGAAAGAATTCCCGGCGTTCCCGTCCCATCTCAAGAGGAGGCGCTCTCCACAGGAAAGGCGGCGGAACTCCAGGGTCGTACCACCATTCCAAGAGTCCCCCAGATGTCACAGTCCATTCCAGAGGAACCTGTTTTCCCTGCACTGCCTCGACTTTCAAGCGAGGATCGACTCACACCATGGTGGCAGGTGGGACAGCCCTGTGGGAAAGACTCTTGGGAAAGCCTTGAAGGAAAGACTTGAGTGAAAGCTACAGATCCCTTGACACGCGTTAGGAAGCGTGACACTGCTGCTACACGGGAGGAAAGCGCACGTGCATGCCCACACTCGAGACGAGGACTGACTTCCCTGGGGAGACTCCAGAAGTACCCCAAGAACCATGTCAGCACTGGAGAGGAATCCTCAGGATCCGGCCTCGACTCCACACAAGGTCTTAGGCCCCGGCATCGACCCAAGAGGAATCCCGAGAGTCCCCCTGGCAACTTGCATGGGGACTGGCCTTTCCTGAGCCCACGAGACAGGTTCCCTGAGGTCCCCGTCGTAATTCGAGAGCACCTGCCGTAACTCGAGAAAATCCAGGAGGTTCTCCACTACAGGCAAAATGAGGCCTATTTCCACTGACGCATCTAGAGGCTAAGCACACCTAACCTCTGGAACTTCCAATGGTTCCTTCACACACTTGCTGCAACTCAAGAGCTTTCCCGACATACCCGTCTACACTCAAAGGAAGCACGGGGTCCCGCCCACATCCAGAGAAGCCCCGATCCCCCCTCGAGGCTCCAAAGGAGAGATCTTTTAAACTGCTTGCATTTCCCGAGTCAAAGACCTTGTGTTGAGTTGGGGACCGGAAACTGAGGATTCCTCTCCAGTGCTGACGTGAATTTTTGGGTACTTCTGGACTCTCCCTTAGGGAGTCAGTCCTCGTCTCGAGTGGGGAAATGCACGTGGGCTTTCCTCCCTAACGGGTGGCAGCAGTGTCATGCTTACCCGACGGTCGGTGGATCAAGGGATGTGTGGCTTTCCCTGTAGGATTTCCCATGAGGCTTTCCCACGAGGCTAACACACAGGGCTGTCCCACGTGCCACCGTGGTGTGAGTCGATCCTCGACGTGACAGTCAAGGCAGTGCAGGTAAAGAGTTTCCTTTGGAATGGACTCAGTCCTCTGGGGGACTCTTGAATGGTGGCACGACCCTGGAGTTCCTCTCGCCTTTCCTGTGGAGAGCGCTTCCTCTTGGATGCGACGGGAATGCAGGAATTCTTTCCCGACCACGCAGGAAAGGATCCCTCATCTCGAGCTACAAGGAGGAAAAGGGCCTTCTCTGGATGTGCAAGGGACGCTCGCGCTTCCTCTCGAGTGGACAAGGTATGTCGGGCGAACTTCTTGAGTTGCAGCAAGGGTGTGAAGGACCCTATGGAAGTTTCAAAGGTTAGATGTGATTAGCCTCGAGTCGCCTCAGCGGAAATGGGCCTCATCTAGCCTGGAGGGAGAATCTCCAGGATTTTCTCGAGTTGCGGTAGGTGCTCTCGATTTACGACGGGGACCACAGGGACCCTATCTGGTGGCCTCAGGAAAGGCCACTCTCCGTGCGAGTTGCTTATTGGCCTCTCAGGATTCCTCTCCCTTCAATGCTGGGGCCTAAGACCTTTTGTGAAGTCGGGGCCGTAAACTGAGAATTATTCTCCAGTGCTGACATGGATCTTGGGGTACTTCTGGAGTCTCCCAGGGAGTCAGTCCTCGTCTCGAGTGGGGGCATGCACGTGCGCTTTCCTCCTGAGCTGTGGAAGCAGTGTCACGCTTCCCATCGCGTGGATCAAGGGGATCTGTGGGCTTTCCCTCGAGGCTTTCCCTCAAGGCTTTCCCACGAGGCTTTCCTACGAGGCTTTACCACAGGGCTGTCCCACGTGCCACTGTGGTTTTGAGTCGATCTTCGGCGTGAAAGTCGAGGCAGTTTGGGGAAAACAGGTTCCTCTGAAATGGACTGAGACATCTGGGCGGGACTCTTGGAATGGTGGCCTGACCTGGAGTACCTATCCGCTTTTCCTGTGGAGAGGGCCTCCTCTTGAGATGCGACGCGGGAACCTCGGGAATTCTTTTTTCGACCAAGTAGGAAAGGATCCCTCATCTCGAGCAAAGAGGCGGAAAAACGGGGCTCCTTTGGATGTGGGCGGGACCCTTCTGCTTCCTCTCGAGTGCATACGGGTATATCGGGGAACTTCTTGAGTTGCAGCAAGGGTGTGAAGGAACCTTTGGACGGTTCAGGGGCGTAGGTGTGATTGGCCTCGAGATGCTTCAGCAATAATTCGCCTCTTTCGCCTGGAGGGGAGAACCTCCAGGATTTCTCGACTTGCGGCAGGTGCTCTCGACTTACGACGGGGACCTCAGGACCCGCTCTGGTGGCCTCAGGAAAGGCAGGTCCCCATGCGAGTTGCTAGGGGACCTCCTGGATTCCTCTACCGTAGATGCCGGAACCTAAGACCTTGTCTGGAGTTGGCGGCCGGAACGTGAGGATTTCTCTCCAGGCCTGACATGGATCCTGGGTACTTCTGGAGTCTCCCCAGGCGATTCAGTCCTCATCTCGAGTGGCGGCATGCACGTGCCGCTTTCCTCCCGAGCTCTAGAACCAGTGTCAGTCTTCCCGGCCCGACGATCAAGGGATCTGTGGCTTTCCCTCTGGGCATTCCACCAAGTTTTCCAAACAGGCTTTCCCACAGGGCTGTCCCAAGTGCCACCGTGTGTGGGTCGATCATCTGCATGAATGTCGAGGCAGTGCAGGGAAAACAGGTGTCCCTGGCATGGACTGAGACATCTGGAGGACTCTGGGAATGTGGCACGACCCTGGAGTTCCTCTGGCCTTTCCTGTGGAGAAGCGCCTGTTCTTGAGAGGCGACGGGAACACCGGGAATTCTTTCCCCACACACTGAAAGGATTCCCCGTCTCGAGCTAGGAGGCGGAAACGGGCTCCTCTGGATGTGGGCGGGACTCTCGAGCTTCCTCTCGAGTGGAGACGGGAATGTCGGGGAACTTCTTGATTTGCAGCAAGGGTGTGAAGGACTCTTTGGAAGTTCCAGAGTTTAGGGTGTGATTAGCCCGAGACGCCTCAGCGAAATGGGCCTCATTTCGCCTGGAAGGGAAGAACCTCCTGGATTTTCTCGAGTTGTGGCAGGTGCTCTTCCAATTATGACGGGGACCTCAGGGACCTGCTCTGGTGGCCTCAGGAAAGACCATTCCCCATGCGAGTTGCTCGGGGGCCTCTCGGGATTCCTCTTCATCGATGCCGGGGTCTAAGACCTTGTGTGGAGTCGGTGCTGGAACCTGAGGATTCCTCTCCAGTGCTGACATGGATCTTGGGGTACTTCTGGAGTCTCCCCAGGGGAGTCAGTCCTCGTCTCGAGTGGGGGCATGCACGTGCGCTTTACTCCGAGCTGTAGCAGCAGTCACGCTTCCCTTCGCGTGGCTCAAGGGATCTGTGGCTTTCCCTCGAGGCTTTCCCAGGAGGCTTTCCCACGAGGCTTTTCCACAGGCTGTTCCCACGTGCCACCGTGGTGTGACTCGATCCTCGGCTTGATGTCGAGGCAGTGGAGGGAAAACAGGGTTTCCCTGGAATGACTAGACAACATACTGCGGCGGACTCTGGGAATGGTGGCACGACCCTGGAGTTCTTCTTGCCTTTCCTGTGGAGAGTGCCTCCTCTTGAGATGCGACGGGAAATGCCGGGAATTCTTCCCCGACCACGCAGGAAAGGATCCCTCCTCTCGAGCAAGGAGGCGGAAACGGGGTTCCTCTGGATGTGAGCGGGATTCTCGTGCTTCCTCTCGAGTGGAGACGGATATGTCGGGAACCTCTTGAGTTGCAGCAAGGGTGTGAAGGACCCTTTGGAAGTTCCAGAGGTTAGGTGTGAATAGCCTCGAGACGCCTCAGCGGAAATGGGCCTCATCTCGCCTGGAGGGGAGAACCTCTTGGATTTTCTCGAGGTTGCGGCAGGTGCTCTCGA
>NW_017192796.1:0-10107 GCF_001704415.2 Capra hircus
GAGAGGAGGGATCCTTTCCCTGCGTAGTCAGGAAAGAATTCCTGGCGTTCCTGGCGCATCTCAAGAGGAGGCGCTCTCCACAGGAAAGGCGAGAGGAACTCCAGGGTTGCCACCATTCCCAGAGTCCCCAGATGTCTCAGTCCATTTCAGGGAAACCTGATTTCCCTGCACTGCCTCGAATTTCTAGCCGAAGATCGACTCACACCACGATGGCACGTGAAACAGCCCTGTGGGAAAGCCTCGTGGGAAAGCCACGAGGGAAAGCCACAGATCCCTTGATCCATGCAAAGGGAAGCGTGACACTGCTGCTACAGCTCGGGAGGAAAGCGCACGTTCATGCCCCCACACAAGACGACGACTAACTCCCCTGGGAGACTCCAGAAGTACCCCAAGATCCATGTCCACACTGGAGAGGAATCCTCAGGTTCCGGCACCGACTCCACACAAGGTCTTAGGCCCCGGCATCGAAGGGAGAGGAATCCTGAGAGGCCCCGAGCAACTCGCATGGCGCCTGGCCTTTCCTGAGGCCACCAGAGCGGGTCCCTGAGGTCCCCGTCGTAAGTCGAGAGCACCTGCCGCAACTAGAGAAAATCCATTAGGTTCTCCCCTCCAGGCGAGATGAGGCCCATTTCCGCTGAGGCGTCTCGACGCTAATCACACCTAACCTCTGGAACTTCCAAAGGGTCCTTCACACCCTAGCTGCAACTCAAAGGTTCCACGAGAGACCGTCGCCACTCCATAGGAATCAACAGGGTACCACCCACATCCAGAGGAGCCCCAATTCCCCCTCCTGGCTCAAGATGAGGGATCCTTTCCCTGATTGGCCGGGAAAAATTCCTGTCGTACCTGTCGCATCTCAAGAGGAGGCACGCTCCACAAAAAGGTGAGAGGAACTCCAGGGTCGTTCCACCATTCCAGAGTCCCCCAGATGTCTCAGTCCTTTCCAGAGGAACTTGTTTACCCTGCACTGCCTCGACGTTCACGCGGAGGACCGACTCACACGATGGTGGCACGTGGGACAGCCTTGTGGGAAAGTCAGCCTCGTGGAAAGCCTCGTAAGCCTCGGGAAAGCCTCGAGGGAAAGCCACAGATCCTTGATCCACGCGAATGGAAGCGATCCTCGGCTTGAAAGTCGAAGCAATGCAGGAAAACAGGTTTCCCTGGAATGGACTGAGACATCTGGGGGACTCTGGGAATGTGGCACGACCCTGGAGTTCCTCTCGCCTTTCCTGTGGAGAGCTCCTCCTCTTGAGATGCGACGGAACGCCGGGAATTCTTTCCCGACCACGCAGGGAAAGGATCCCTCCTCTCGAGCTAGCAGGCGGAAACGGGCACCTCTGATGTGGGCGGACTCTCGTGCTTCCTCTCGAGTGTAGACGGGTATGTCGGGGAACTTCTGAGTTGCAGCAACGGTGTGAAGGACCCTTTGGAAGTTCCAGATGTAGATGTGATTAGCCTCCAGACGCCTCAGCGGAAATGGGCCTCATCTCCCCTGCAGGGGAGAACCTCCTGGATTTTCTCGAGTTACGGCAGGTGCTCTCGACTTACGACGGGGACCTCAGGGACCCGCTCTTGTGGTCTCAGGAAAGGCCAGTCCCCATGCGAGTTGTTCGGGGGCCTCTCGGGATTCCTCTCCCGTCGATGCCGGCGCCTAAGATCTTGTGTGGAGTCGGTGCCGGAACCTGAGGATTCCTCTCCAGTGCTGACATGGATCTTGGGTACTTCTGGAGTTCCCCCAGGGGTGTCAGTCGTTGTGTCGACTGGGGGCATGCACGAGCGCTTTCTTCCGAGCTGTAGCAGCATGGTCGCGCTTCCCTTCACGTGGATCAAGGGATGTGTGGCTTTCCCTCGAGGCTTTCCCACGAGGCTTTACAATGAGGCTTTCCACAGGGCTGTCCACGTGCCACCGTGTGTGTGAGTCGATCCTCGGCTGAAAGTCGAGGCAGTGCAGGGAAAAGAGGTTTCCCTGGAATGGACTGAGAGATCTGGGGGACTCTGGGAATGGTGGCACGACCCTGGAGTTCGTCTCGCCTTTCCTGTGGAGAGCGCCTCCTCTTGAGATGCATGGGAACACGGGAATTCTTTCCCGACCACACAGGGAAAGGATCCCTCCTCTCGAGCTAAGAGGCGGAAACGAGGCTCCTCTGGATGTGGGAGGGACTCTCGTGCTTCCTCTTGAGGGAGACGGGTATGTCGGGGAACTTCTTGAGTTGCAGCAAGGGTGTGAAGGACCCTTTGGAAGTTCCAGAGGTTAGGTGAGATTTGCCTGGAGACGCCTCAGCGGAAATGGGCCTCATCTCGCCTGGAGGGGAGAACCTCCTGGATTTGCTCGAGTTGAAGCAGGTGCTCTCGACTTACAATGGGGACCTCAGGGACCCGCTCTGGTGGCCTCAAAAGGCCAGTCCCCATTCGAGTTGCTCGGGGCCTCTCGGATTCCTCTCCCGTCGATGCCGGGGCTTAAGAACTTGTGTGGAGTCGGTGCCGGAACCTGAGGTTTCCTCTCCAGTGCTGACATGGATCTTGGGGTATTTCTGGAGTCTCCCCAGGGGAGTCAGTCCTCGTCTCGAATGGGGGCATGCACGAGCGTTTTCCTCCCGACGTGTAGCAGCAGTGTCGCGCTTCCCTTCGCGTGTATCAAGGGATCTGTGGCTTCCCCTCGAGGCTTTCCACGACGCTTTACCAAAGGGCTGTCCCACGTGCCACCGTGGTGTCAGTCGATCCTCGGCTTGAAAGTCGAGGCAGTGCAGGGAAAACAGGATTTCCTAGAATGGACTGAGACATCTGGGGGACTCTGGGAATGGTGGCACGAACCTGGAGTTCCTCTTGTGTTTCCTGTGGAGAGCGCCTCCTCTTGAGTAGCGACGGGAACGCCGGGAATTCTTTCCCGACCACCCAGGGAAAGGATCCCTCCTCTCGAGCTAGGAGGCAGAAAGGGACTCCTCTGGATTTGGGCGGAACTCTCGGGCTTCCTCTCGAGTGGAAACGGTTAGGTTGGGGAACTTCTTGAGTTACAGCAAGGGTGTGAAGGACCCTTTGCAAGTTCCAGATGTTAGATGTGATTAGCCTCGAGACGCCTCAGCGGAAATGGGCCTCATCTCGTCTGGAGGGGACAACCTCCTGGATTTTCTCGAGTTGTGGCAGGTGCTCTCGACTTACAACAGGCACCTCAGGGACCTGCTCTGGTGGCCTCAGGAAAGGCCAGTCCCCATGCGAGTTGCTCGGGGGCCTCTCGGATTCCTCTCCCGTAGATGCAGGGCCTAAGATCTTGTGTGGAGTGGGTGCTGGAACATGAGGATTCCTCTCCCAGTCCTGACATGGGATCTTGGGGTACTTCTGGGAGTCTCCCCAGGGGAGACAGTCCTCGTCTCGAGTGGGGGTATGCATGTGCGATTTCCTCCCGAGCTCTAACAGCAGTTTTCACACTTCCCTTCGTGTGGATCAAGGGATTTGTGGCTTTCCCCTCCGAGGCTTTTCCCACGAGGCTTTCCCACGAGGCTTTCCCACGAGGCTTTCCTCGAGGCTTTCCCACGAGGCTTTCCCTCGAGGCTTTCCCACGAGGCTTTCCCACGAGGCTTTCCCTCGAGGCTTTCCCACGACGCTTTACCAAAGGGCTATCCCACGTGCCACCGAGGTTGAGTTGATCCTCAGCTTGAAAGTCGAGGCAGTGCAGGGAAACAGGTTTCCCTGGAATGGACTGAGAAATCTGGGGTCTCTGGGAATGGTTTCACGACCCTGGAGTTCCTCTCGCTTTTCCTGTGGAGAGCGCCTCCTCTTGAGATGCGACGGGAACACTGGGAATTCTTTCCCGACCACGCAGGGAAAGGATCCCTCTCTCGAGCTAGGAGGCGGAAAACGGGGCTCCTCTGGATGTGGGCGGGACTCTCGTGCTTCCTCTCGAGTGGAGACGGGTATGTCGGGGAACTTCTTAGTTTGCAGGCAAGGGTGTGAAAGACCCTTTGGAATTTCCAGAGGTTAGGTATGATTAGCCTCGAGAAGCTTCAGGGCAAATGGGCCTCATCTCGCCTGGAGGGGAGAACCTCCTGGATTTTCTCGAGTTGCGGCAGGTGGTCTCGACTTACGACCGGAACCTCAGGGACCCGCTCTGGTGGCCTCAGGAAAGGCCAGTCCCCATGCGAGTTGCTCGGGTGCCTCTCGGGAATCCTCTCCCTTCGATGCTGGGGCCTAAGACCTTGCGTGGAGTCGGTGCCGGAACCTGAGTATCCTCTATAGTGCTGACATGGATCTTGGGGTACTTCTGGAGTCTCCCCAGGAGAGTCAGTCCTCGTCTGAAATGGGGGCATGCACGTGTGCTTTCCTCCCGAGCTTTAGCAGCAGTGTTGGCTTCCCTTCGAGTGGCATCAAGGGATATGTGGCTTTCCCTCGAGGCTTTCCCACGAGGCTTTCCCACAGGGGCTGTCCCACGTGCCACCATCGTGTGAGTCGGTCCTCCGCGTGAACGTCGAGGCAGTGAAGGGTAAACAAGTTCCTCTGGAAAGGACTGAGACATCTGGGGGACTCTTGGAATGGTGGAACGACCCTGGAGTTCCTCTCACCTTTCTTGTGGAGCGTGCCTCCTCTTGAGATGCGACAGGTACGACAGGAATTTTTCCGGCCAATCAGGGTAAAGGATCCCTCATCTTGAGCCAGGAGGAGGAATTGGGGCTCCTCTGGATGTGGGTGGTACCCTGGTGATTCCTATGGAGTGGCGACGGGTCTCTCGTGGAACCTCTTTGAGTTGCAGCTAGGGTGTGAAGGACCCTTTGGAAGTTCCAGAGGTTAGGTGTGATTAGCGTCGAGACGCCTCAGCGGAAATGGCCTCATCTCGCCTGGAGGGGGGAACCTAATGGATTTTCTCTAGTTGCGGCAGGTGCTCTCGACTTACGACGGGGACCTCAGGGACCCGCTCTGGTGGCCTCAGGAAAGGCCCGGCGCCATGCGAGTTGCTCGGGGGCCTCTCAGGATTCCTCTCCATTCGATGCCGGGGCCTAAGACCTTGTGTGGAGTCGGTGCCGGAACCTGAGGATTCCTCTCCAGTGTGGACATGGATCTTGGGGTACTTCTGGAGTCTCCCCAGGGGAGTCAGTCCTCGTCTCGAGTGGGGGCATGCACGTGCGCTTTCCTCCCGAGCTGTAGCAGCAGTGTCACGCTTCCCTTCGCCTGGATCAAGGGATCTGTGCCTTTCCCTTGAGGCTCTCCAACGAGGCTTTCCCAGGAGGCTTTCCCACAGGGCTGTCCCACGTGCCACCGTGGTGTGGAGTCGATCCTCGGCTTGAAAGTCGCGGAAATCGGAGGGAAAACAGATTTCCCTGGAATGGACTTAGACATCTGCGGGACTCTGGGAATGGTGGCAAGGCCCGGGAGTTCCTCTCGCCTTCCAGTGGAGAGCGCCTCCTCTTGAGATGCGACGAGAACGCCGGGAATTCTTTCCCGACCACGCAGGGAAAGGATCCCTCCTCTCGAGCTAGGAGGCGGAAACGGGGCTCCTCTGGATGTGGGCGGGACTCTCTTGCCTACTCTCGAGTAGAGACGGGTATATTGGGGGACTTCTTGAGTTGCAGCAAGGGTGTGAAGGACCCTTTGGAAGTTCCAGAGGTTAGGTGTGATTAACCTTCGAGACGCCTCAGCGGAAATGGGCCTCATCTCGTCTGGAGGGGACAACCTCCTGGTTTGTTTCTAGTTGCGGCAGGTGCTCTCCCCTTACGACGGGGACCTCAGGGACTCGCTCTGGTGGCCTCAGTAAAGGCCAGTCCCCATGCGAGTTGCTCGGGGGCCTCTCGGGATTCCTCTCCCGTCGATGCCGGGGCCTAAGACCCTGTGTGGAGTCGGTTCCGGAAACTGAGGTTACCTCTCCAGGGCTGACATGGATCTTGGGGTACTTCTGGAGTCTCCCCAGGGGAGTTAGTCGTCGTCTTGTGTGGGGGCATGAACGTGCGCTTTCCTCCCGAGCTGTAGCAGCAGTGCAACGCTTATCTTCGCGTGGATCAAGGGATCTTTGGCTTTCCTCGAGGCTTTCCCTCGAGGCTTTCCCACGGGCTGTCCCACGTGCCATCGTGGTGTGAGTCGATCCTCGCTAGAAATTCGAGGCAGTGCAGGGAAATCAGGTTTCCCTGAAATGGACTGAGACATCTGGGGACTCTGGAATGGTGGCACGACCTGGAGTTCCTCTCGCCTTTTCCTGTGGAGAGCACCTCCTCTTGAGATGTGACAGGAACTCCGGGAATTCTTTCCCGACCACGCAGGGAAAGGATCCCTCCTCTCGGGCTAGGAGGCCGAAACGGGGCTCCTCTGGATGTGGGCGTGTCCCTGGTGCTTCCTCTCGAGTGGAGACGGGTATGTCGGGGAAATTCTTGAGTTGCAGCAAGGGTGTGAAGGGTCCTTTGGAAGTACCAAAGGTTAGGTGTGATTAGCCTCGAGACGCCTCAGCGGAAATGGGCCTCATCTCGCCTGGAGGGGGAGAACCTCCTGGATGTCCTCAAGTTGCGGCAGGTGCTCTCGACTTACGACGGGGACCTCAGGGACCCGCTCTGGTGGCCTCAGGAGAGTCCAGTCCCCATGCGAGTTGCTCGGGGCCTCTCGGGATTTCTCTGCCGTCCATGCCGGTGCTTAAGACCTTGTGTGGAGTCGGAGCCGGAACGTGAGGATTCCTCTCCAGTGCTGACATGGATCTTGGGGTACCTCCGGAGTCTCCCCACGGGAGTCAGTCCTCGTCTCAAGTAGGGGCATGCACCTGCACTTTCCTCCCAAACTGCAGCAGCAGTGTCACGCTTCCCCCTCCCGTGGGATCAAGGGATCAGTGGCTTTCCCTCGGGGCTTTCCCATGAGGCTTTCCCACGAGGCTTTCCCACAGGGCTGTCCCACGTGCCACCGTGGTGTGAGTCGATCCTCGGCTTGAAAGCCGAGGCAGTGCAGGGAAAACAGGTTTCCATGGAATGGACTGAGATATCTGGGGGACTCTGGGAATGGTGGCATGACCCTGGAGTTCTCTCGCCTTTCCTGTGGAGAGCGCACCTCTTGAGATGCAACGGGAACGCCGGGAAATTCTTTCCCGAACACACAGGGAAAGGATCCCTCCTCCCGAGCTAGGAGGCGGAAAAGGGGCTCCTCTGGATGTGGGCGGGACTCTACTGCTTCCTCTTGGAGGAGTCGGGTATGTCGGGGAACTTCTTGAGATGCAGCAAGGGTGTGAAGGACCCTTTGGAAGTTCCAGACGTTAGGTGTGATTAGCCTTGAGATGCCTCAGCGGAAATGGGCCTCATCTCGCTGGAGGGGAGAACCTCCTGGATTTTCTCGAGTTGCGGCAGGTGCTCTCGACTTACGACAGGGACCTCAGGGACCCGCTCTGGTGGCCTCAGGAAAGGCCAGTCCCCATGCGAGTTGCTCGGGGCCTCTCGGATTCCTCTCCCGTCGATGCCGGGGCCTAAGTTCTTGTGTGGAGTCGGTGCCGGAACCTCAGCATTCCTCTCCAGTGCTGACATGATTCTGGGGTACGTCTGGAGTCTCCTCAGGGGAGTCAGTCCTCGTCTCGAGTGGGGCATGCACGTGCGCTTTCCTCCCGAGCTGTAGCAGCAGTGTCACGCTTCCCTTCGCTTGGAACAAGGGATCTGTGGCTTTCCTCGAGGCTTTCCCCCGAGGCTTTCCCACAGGCTGTCCCACGTGTCACGTGGGGTGAGTCGATCTCTGCTTGAAAGTCGAGGCAGTGCAGGAAAAACAGCTTTCCCTGGAATGGACTGAGACATCTGGGGGACTCTGGGATTGGTGAACGACCCTGGAGTTTCCTCTCGCCTTTCCTGTGGAGAGCGCCTCCACTTGAGATGCGACGGGAACGCCGGGAATTCTTTTCCGACCACGGAGGAAAGGATCCCTCCTCTGGAGCTATGAGGCAGAAAAGAGGCTCCTCTGGATGTGAGCAGGACTCTCGCGCTTCCTCTCAAGTGGAGACGGGTATGTCCGGGAACTTCTTGAGTTGCAACAAGAGTGTGAAGGTCCTTTGGAAGTTCCAGAGGTTAGGTGTGATTAGCCTCGAGACGCCTCAGCGGAAATGGCCTCATCTCTCCTGCAGGGGAGAACCTCCTGGATTTTCTCGAGTTGCGGCAGGTGCTCTCGACTTACGACGGGGATCTCAGGGACACGTTCTGGTGGCCTCAGGACAAGGCAGTCCCCATGCGAGTTGCTCGGGGCCTCTCGGATTCCTCTTCCGTCGATGCCGGGGCCTAAGGCTTGTGTGGAGTTGGTGCCGGAACCTGAGGATTCCTCTCCAGTGCTGACATGGATCTTTGGGGTACTTCTGGAGTCTCCCCAGGGGAGGCAGTCCTCGTCTCGAATGTGGGCATGCACGTGCGCTTTCCTCCGAGCTGTAGCAGCAATGTCGTGCTTCCTTCGCGTGGAACAAGGGATCTGTGGCTTTCCCTCGAGGCTTTCCCACGAGACTTTCCCACGGAGGCTTTCCCACAGGCTGTCCCACGTGCCACCTTGGTGTGAAGTCGATCGTCGGCTTGAAATTCGAGCAGTGCAGGGAAAACAGTTTCCCTGGAATGACTGAGGGACATTCTGGGGACTCTGGAATGGTGAGTGCATCCCGACGATGCCCAATTATGCAATTCCGCATTCGGAATGCCTTCTCTTAGACCACCCAGAACGGTCCCTAAGGTCCCACCTTCGTAAGCGAGAGCACCTGGCCGCACTCGAAAACCCAGGAGTGTTCTCCACTCCAGGCGGAGAAGAAGCCATTTCCGCTGAGGCATCTCAAGCGCTAATCACATCCTAACCTCTGGAATGCTTCCAAAGGGATCCTTCACACCCTTCTGCCAACTAAAATTCCCCGGACATACTCGTCCTCCCTCGAATGGAATTGTGTAGCGGACTAGTGTTAGTCCCCCGCCACAATCAGAAGAGTGACCCGTTTCCGCCTCTAGGCTCGCAGAGGAGGGATTCCTTATCCCTGCCATTCTTAGTCTCTCAGTGTGGTATCACAACTTGTCCTTTGGTGGAACCCGTAGTGATTGCCACACAGGTAGCGCATTCCTTGCGACAATTCGGAGAGACGCGCCCTCTTCTCACTTCGCATATGCCATGAAGAGAACTCCGAGATTTTTCCTCGGTGTCGTGCCCCACCGAGTTTACAATGCGCGGGTCGCCCCAGATGCTCTCAAAGTCCATATACATTCAGAAATGAATGCTCTCTTCCTTGCAACGAGATTGCGTGCACCAACCCATGCGACTCCAAGGCCGAGTCAGATTGACCCTACACCACACGGACGCACGCACTGGTTGGATGACAAACCCAGATGGGTGGGTTTTCATAGCCCTCGTGGGAAAACTCTTAGGGAAGACAGACGAGGGTGGAAGCCAGTCAGATCCACCTATAGGTTCACTCAAGGGAAGGCGTGACAACTTTCTGCTAAAGCTCTTCGTCGACAGGCAAAGTTCGCGAAGTGCCTGCCCACTCGAGACCGCACCCGCACCTGACTTCCCCACCTGGGGAGTACTCACAAACGACTGAGTACCCCAGATCACTATGTCGCACTGCGAGACCAGGAATGGCCTCACTGGTTCCAGCCCGGAAACGAACTCAACATACAAAGATCTTAGAAGCCCAGCACGCAAAACGAGGGGCGATCGAACGGTGATGAGGAATCTCCGAGAGGCCACGTAGCCAACACTCGCATGGGACAGGCCTTTCCTGAGATCCACCAGAGCGGGTCCCTGATGGTCCCCCCGGCCGGTTTAGTCGAATCACCTGCGAAACCGACGAAAGATCCATGGAGGCTGGTCTCCCGTCCAGCGAATGAGGCCCATTTTGCGCGTCAGGGTCTCAGAGGCTGTCATCACTCTAACTTTCTCGGAATCGTCCTCAAGGGTTCTTCACACCGTTGCTTAAACTACAAGCGAAGGTTCCGCCGAATACCCGTCGTCCACACCGAGTGGAAAGCACGAGAAGTTCCGCCACATCAGAAGAGCCCCTTTTCCGTCCTCCCTAGCTCGAGAGCAGGGATCTGTTCCCTGCGTGTGGTGAGAAGAATTCCGGCAGTTCCGCGTCGCATCAGAGGAAGCGGCTCTCCACCAAGGAAAGGCGATGGGAGAAGAACGTCAGGTCCGTGCCCACCATTC
>NW_017192797.1:0-21220 GCF_001704415.2 Capra hircus
CGACCACGCAGGGAAAGGATCCCTCCTCTCGAGCTAGGAGGCGGAAACGGGGCTCCTCTGGATGTGGGCGGGACTCTCGTGCTTCCTCTCGAGTGGAGACGGGTATGTCGGGAACTTCTTGAGTTGCAGCAAGGGTGTGAAGGACCCTTTGGAAGTTCCAGAGGTTAGGTGTGATTAGCCTCGAGACGCCTCAGCGGAAATGGGCCTCATCTCGCCTGGAGGGAGAACCTCCTGGATTTTCTCGAGTTGCGGCAGGTGCTCTCGACTTACGACGGGGACCTCAGGGACCCGCTCTGGTGGCCTCAGGAAAGGCCAGTCCCCATGCGAGTTGCTCGGGGCCTCTCGGATTCCTCTCCCGTCGATGCCGGGGCCTAAGACCTTGTGTGGAGTCAGTGCTGGAACCTGACGATTCCTCTCCAGTGCTGACATGGATCTTGGGGTACTTCTGGAGTCTCCCCAGGGGAGTCAGTCTCGTCTCGAGAGGGGCATGCACGTGCGCTTTCCTTCCGAGCTGTAGCAGCAGTGTCGCGCGTCCCTTCAGCGTGGATCAAGGGAATCTGTGGCTTTCCCACGAGTCTTTCCCACAGGCTGTCCCACGTGCCACCGTGGTGTGAGTCGATCCTCGGCTTGACAGTCGAGGCAGTGCAGGGAAAACAGGTTTTCCTGGAATGGACTGAGACATCTGGGGTCTCTCGGAATGGTGGCACGACCCTGGAGTTCCTCTCGCCTTTCCTGTGGAGAGCGCCTCCTACTTGAGTTGGCGACCGGGAACGCGGGAATTCTTTCCCGACCACGCAGGGAAAGGATCCCTCCTCTCGAGCTAGGAGGCGGAAACGGGGCTCCTCTATATGTGGGCGGGACTCTCGTGCTTCCTCTCGAGTGGCAGACGGGTATGTCCTGGAACTTCTTGAGTTGCAGCAAGGGTGTGAAGGATCCTTGAAAGTTCCAGAAGTTAGATGTGATTAGCCTCCAGACACCTCAGCAGAAATGGGCCTCATCTCGCCTGGAGGGGAGAACCTCCTGGATTTTCTCGAGTTGCGGCAGGTGCTCTCGACTTACGACGGGGACCTCAGGGACCCACTCTGGTGGCCTCAGGAAAGGCCAGTCCCATGCGAGTTGCTCGGTGGCTCTCAGGATTCCTCTCCCGTCGATGCCGGGGCCTAAGACCTTGTGTGGAGTCGGTCTGGAACCTGAGGATTCCTCTCCAGTGCTGACATGGATCTTGGGTACTTCTGGAGTCCCCCCAGAGGTGTCAGTCCTCGTCTCGAGTGGGGGCCTTGCACGTTGACTTTCCTCCGAGCTGAAGCAGCAGTGTCACGCTTCCCTTTGCGTGGATCAAGGGACTCTGTGTCTTTCCCTCCAGGCTTTTCCAACGAGGCTTTCCCCCAGTGATGTCCCACGTGCCACCGCGGGTCAGTCGATCCTCGGTTTGAAAGTCGAGGCAGTGCCGGGGAAACAGGCTTCCCTGGAATGGACTGAAGACATCTGGGGACTCTGGGAATGGTGACACGACCCTGGAGTTCCTCTCGCCTTCCTGTGGAGAGCGCCCCCTCTTGATATGGACGGGAACGCTGAGAATTCTTTCTGAACACGCAGGAAAGGATCCCTCCTGTCGAGCTAGGAGCGGAAAAAGGCCTCCTTCTGGATGTGGGCGGGACTCTTGTGCTTCCTCTCGAGTGGAGACGGGTATGTCAGGGAACTTCTTGAGTTGCAGCAAGGGTGTGAAGGGCCCTTTGGAAGTCCAGAGTTAGGTGTGATTAGCCTCGAGTCGCCTCTGCGGAAATGGGGCCTCATCTCGTCCTGGAGGGAAGAACCTCCTGGATTTTCTCGAGTTGTGGCAGGTTCTCTCGACTTATGACGGGGACCTCAGGGACTCGCTCTGGTGGGCCTCAGGAAGGCCAGTCCCCATGCGAGTTGCTCGGGGGCCTCTCGGGATTTCACTCCCGTCGATGCCGGGGCCTAAGGCCTTGTGTGGAGTCGGTGCAGGAACCTGAGGTTTCCTCTCCTGTGCTGACATGGATCTTGGGTACTTCTGGAGTCTCCCCAGGGGAGTCAGTCCTCGTCTGGAGTGGGCGCATGCACATGCGCTTACCTCCCGAGCTCGTAGCTGCAGTATCTCGCTTCTCTTCCTTGTGGAGTAAGGGATCTGTGGCTTTCCCTCGAGTCTTTCCACGAGGCTTTCCCACGAGGCTTTCCCAAAGGGCTGTCCCACATGCCACCGTTGTTTGAATGGATACTCGGCTTGAGAGCCAAGGCAATGCAGGTAAAACAGGTTTCCGTGGAAATGGCACTGAGACATGTGGGGGACTCTGGGAATGGTGGCACCACCCTGGAAGTTCCTCTCGCCTTTCCTGTGGAGAGCGACTCCTCTTGAGACGCTATGGGAACGCCGGAATTCTTTCCCGACAACGCAGGGAAAGGATCCCTCCTCTCGAGCTGGGAGAAGGAAACGGGGCTCCTCTGGATGTGGGCAGGCCTCTCGTGCTTCCTCTCGAGTGGAGACAGGTATGTCAGGGAACTTCTTGAGTTGCAGCAAGGACGTGAAGGACCCTTTGGAAGTTTCAGAGGTTAGGTCTGATTAACCTCGAGACGTCTCAGCGGAAATGGGCCTCATCTCGCCTGGAGGGGAGAACCTTCTGGATTTTCTCGAGTTGCGGCAGGTGCTCTCGACTTACGACGGGGACCTCAGGGACCCGCTCTTGTGGCCTCAGGAAAGGCCAGTCCCCATGCGTGTTGCTCGTGGGCCTCTCGGGATTCCTCTCCCGTCGATGCCCGGGCCTAAGACCTTGTGTGGAGTCAGTGCTTGGAACCTGAGGATTCCTCTCCAGTGCTGACATGGATCTTGGGGTACTAATGGAGTCTCCCTAGTGGAGGCAGTCCTCCGTCTCGAGTGGGGGCATGCACGTGCGATTTCCTCCCGAGCTGAAGCAGCAGTGTCACGCTTCCCTTCGCGTGGATCAAGGGATCTGTGTCTTTCCCTCGAGGCTTTCCCACGAGGCTTTCCCACGAGGCCTTCCCACAGGGGCTGTGCCACGTGCCACCGTGGTGTGAGTCGATCCTCGGCTTGAAAGTCGAGGCAGTGCAGGGAAAACAGGTTTCCCTGGAATGGAATGAGACATCCGGGGGACTCTGGGAATGGTGGCACGACCCTGCAGTTCCTCTCCCCTTTCCTTTGGAGAGCGCCTCCTCTTGAGATGCGATGAGAATGCCGGGGAATTCTTTCCCGACCAAGTAGGGAAAGGATCCCTCATCTCGAGCTACGAGCCGGAAACGGAGCTCCTCTGGATGTGGCCGGGACCCTCTGTGCTTCCTCTTGAGTGGAGACGGGTATGTCGGGGAACTTCTTGAGTTGCAGCATGACTGTGAAAGACTCTTTAGAAGTTCCAGAGTTCACGTGTGATTAGCCTCGAGACACATCAGTGGAAACGGGCCTCATCTCACCTGCAGGGGAGAACCTCCTGGATTTTACCGAGTTGCGGCAGGTGCTCTCGACCTACGACGGGGACCTCATGGACCCGCTCTGGTTACCTCAGGAAAGGCCAGTCCCCATGTGAGTTGCTAGAGGTCCTGTCGCTATTCCTCTCCCGTCGATGCCAGGGCCTAAGACCTTGTGTGGAGTCGGGGCCGAAACCTGAGGATTCCTCTCCAGGGCTGACATGCATCTTGGGGTATTTCTGGAGTCTCCCCAGGGGAGTCAGTTCTCGTCTCGAGTAGGGGCATGCACGTGCGCTTTCCTCCCGTGCTGTAGCAGCAGTGTCACGCTTCCCGTCGCGTGGATTAAGGGATCTGTGGCTTTCCCTCGAGGCTTTCCCACGAGGCTTTCCCACAGGGTTGTCACACGTGCCACCAGGTGTGAGTCGATCCTCAGCGTGAAAGTCGAAGCAGTGCAGGGAAAACAGGATCCTCTGGAATGGACTGAGACATCTGGGGGACTCTTGGAATGGTGGCACGACCCATGAGTTCCTCTCGCCTTTCCTGTGCAGCGCGCCTCCTCTTGAGATGCGTCGAAATGTCGGGAATTCTTTCCCGAGGAAGCAGGGAAGGATCCCTCATCTCGAGCTTGGAGGAGGAAACGGAGCTCCTCTGGCGGTTGCCGGACCCTCGTGATTCCTCTGGAGTGGAGACGGGTATGTCGGGGAACTTCTTGAGTTTTAGCAAGGGTGTTTAGGACACTTTGGAAGTTCCAGAGTTTAGTTGTGATTACTCTCGAGACGCCTGCAGAGGAAAATGGGCCTCATCTCGACTGGAGCAGAGAACCTCCTGGATTTTCTCGAGTTGCGGCAGGTACTCTCCACATACGACCGTGACCTCAGGGACAGGTGTAGCAGATGTGTCACGCTTCCCGTCGCGGGGATCAAGGGATCTGTGGCTTTCCCTCGAGGCTTTCTCACAGGGCTGTCCCACATGCCACCATGGTGTGAGTGGATCCTCGGCGTGAAAGTCGAGGCAGTGCTGGGAAAACGGGTTCCTCTGAAATGGACTGAGACATCTGGGGGACTCTTGAAATGGTGGCACGACCCTGGAGTTCCTCTTGCCTTTCCTTTTGAGAACCCTTGCTCTTGAGATGCCATGGGAACGCCGAAAAATCTTTCCTGACTAAGCAGGATAGGATCCTTCATCTCGGAAACGGGGTTCCTCTGAATGTGGGCGGGACCCTCGTGCTTCCTCTCGTGTGGAGACGGGTATGTCGGGGAACTTCTTGAGTTGCAGCAAGGACCCTTTTTAATTTCCAGAGGTTAGGTGTGATGAGCCTCCAGACACCTCAGAGGAAATGGGGCCTCATCCCGCCTGGAGGGGAGAACCTCCTGGATTTTACCCAGTTGCGGCAGGTGCTCTCGAGTTACGACGGGTCCTCAGGGACCCGCTCTGGTGGCCTCAGGAAAGGCCAGTCCCCATGCGAGTTACCAAGGGGGCCTTTAGGGATTCCTCTCCCATCGATGCCGGTGCCTAAGACCTTGTGTGGAGTCGGGGCCAGACCCTGAGGATGCCTCTCCAGTGCTGACATGAATCTTTCCGTACTTCTGGAGTCTCACCAGGGGAGTCAGTCCTCATCTCGTGTGGGGGCATGCACCTGCCATTTCCTCACGACCTGCAGCAGCAGTGTCACGCTTGCCGACGTGTGGATCAAGGGATCTGTCGCTTTCCATTGAGGCTTTCCCACGAGGCTTTCCAACAGGGCTGTCCCACGTGCCACGGTGGTGTGAGTCGATCCTCGGCGTGAACGTCGAGGCAGTGCAGGGAAAACAGTTTCTTCTGGAATGGACTTAGACATCTGGGGGACTCTTGGAATGCTGGCAAGGCCCTGGAGTTCCTCTCGTCTTTCCTGTGGAGAGCGCCTCCTCTTGAGATGCGACGGGAAGGCCGGGAATTCTTTCCCGACGACGAAGGGAAAGGATCCCTCTTCTCGAGCTATGAGGCGGAAACGGGGCTCCGCTGGATATGGGCGGGAACCTCGTCCTTCCTCTCGAGTGGATATGGGTATGTCGGAGAACTTCTTGACTTGCAGCAAGGGTGTGAAGGACCCTTTGGAAGTTCCAGAGGTTAGGTGTGATTAGCCTCGAGACGCCTCAGCGGAAATGGGCCTCATCTCGCCTGGAGGGGAGAACCTCCTGGATTTTCTCGAGTTGCGGCAGGTGCTCTCGAGTTACGACGGAGACCTCAGGGACCCGCTCTGGTGACCTCAGGAAAGGCCAGTCCCCATGCGAGGTGCTAGGGGGCCTCTCAGGATTCCTCTCCGGTCGATGCCGGGGCCTAAGACCTTGTGTGGAGTCGGGACCGGAACCTGAGGATTCCTCTCCAGTGCTGACATGGATCTTGGCGTACTTCTGGAGTCTCCCAAGCTTGCGTCAGTCCTCGGCTCGAGTGTGGTCATGCACCTGCGCTTTCCTCCCGAGTGGTAGCAGCAGTGTCACGCTTCCCTTCTCGTGGATCAAGGAATCTGTGGCTTTCCCTGGAGTCTTTCCCATGAGGCTTTCCCACAAGGCTATTCCACTTGCCACCATGGTGTGAGTCGATCCTCGGCGTGAAAGTCGAACCAGTGCAGGGAAAACAGGAACCTCCTTCCCCACAGTAGGGGATACACTGTCCCCTTGGGCGGGTATCTCCAGGGCACTCGCGCTGGGGGGTTGCCCGCGGAGGTGCGGGCCTCAGGCTCCACGTGAGAAAAGCCCCAAATGGCATTAGCTGCCAGTCCAGACGCTGGCCCCTCAGGTCTCTGGCCGGAGCCTTGGGCTCCAGGCAACTCAAAGCCCTCGGGGTGGCACTCTGGGACTGCTGTAGGGAAAGGATGCCAAGAGCCCACGGAGGAGTTGGGGAGGGGGCATGGGGGAAACGGAGGCGAGGACAGCGAGGGATCTAGGTGGAGGCGCTGGAGAGAGCGTCTGGTGTCCTGGAATGCCTCGGAGGAGCCAGACGGGGGACAGTCGAGGACCAGGGACCTGTGGAATGTGAAAAGGCGGGAAATCTCAGAGCAAGGCAGGCTGGGAAAGGGGGCGTTGGTGGCCAATTCAAAGGGACCTAGGGGCGTTTCCTGGGCAGTGAGTTCCCTTGGCACTGCTGAGGGCCCCTGATTGATCCACTCGGGGTTGAACCCACCCCCCGCTGCGAGGGAGGGCCACAAACCAAAGCCCCCGAACTGCCCGCCCACCCCAACGGGGATCTTGGCGGTCCAGGGCACAGCCGTGCCCGGGAAAAGCCCACTCGCTCCACGGGACTCCGTCCAGGGTCTCTGCTTGGAAAGAGGCCAGGGGCGGCCCCCTCCATCTACCCACCCAAACCCTATTGACGTCAATGGTGGCGGAGACGCCTCCCGTTCTCCAGAGTCCTGAGCTGCTGGGTCCCCGCCCACTCGGCCAGCAGTCTGCAGCGTGCCCGTGTGCCTCTCCCACCATGGCTTCGTCCGGCTCCTCCAGCACCTCAAGCAGTACGTTTGCCCTCGGTCCCTGTGGTCGGATCACATCTCAGGGGATTTGCGGGTGGCCTGGGCAAGGGCTCTCGGCCAATGTGTTGACCCCCCTCCCACCCGAGAACGGCTGGGACCCATCGGCCAGGCCCAGGGTTCCGAGGCGTCAGGTGTGCCCAAATTCGGAGGGCGTGGCATCGTTCGTTCATCTTGCTCCTTTGGCACACACATGGCTTCTCCGTTCTCTTTTCTGGGAAGACAGTGTTGTTTCAGGGGGCGTGCTGCGGGGGGCGGGGACCGGGGTTGGGGGGTGGTGGGAGCGGGTGCTTTGCTGGGATGAGGCCCTTTATCCTCACATCTTCATGTGGGAATGGGAGTCGGGGAGCTCTGTGGCCTTGCTGCCTTCAGTGGCTTCCTCTGCACAGGGGCCTAGTGGCTTCTGCCTTTTGTCAGGCGTTACGGGGTTTGGGCGTCGCTTTGGTGGCCTTGGCCTTTGCCTTGGCCTGGGCCTTGGCCTTGCCCTTGGCGTTGCCGTTGCCCTTGCCTTGGTCTTGGGCTTGGCCTTGCCCTGCCCTTGAACTTGAACTTGACCTTGAACTTGACCTTGACCTTGAACTTTGACCTTGAACTTGCTTGACCTTGACTTGAACTTCCTTGACTTCTTGAACTTGAACTTGACTTCTTCTTCTTGACCTTGACTTTGACTTGAACTTGACTTGAACTTGACTTGAATCTTGATCTTGACCTTGAATTGAACTTGAACTTGAACTTGACTTGAACCTTGAACTTGAACTTCCTTGAACTTGAACTTGAACTTTGACCTTGACCTTGAACTTGAACTTCACCTTGAACTTGAACTTGAACTTGACCTTGAACTTGAACTTGACCTTGACCTTGAAGCTTGACCTTGAACTTTGAACTTAACTTCACCTTGATCTTGAGCTTGAACTTGAACTTGAACCTTGACCTTGAACTTGACTTTGACCTTGAACTTGAACTTGAACTTGACCTTGAACTTGAACTTGACCTTGACCTTGACCAACAACGGGAGACCCGGAGATTTGCTCAGAGCACCGGAGGTCCAGAAGCAGGGCCCTGTATCTCCCCTTCCCTTTGTGATCATTGCAAAGACATTCCTAGCTGATAGCGGGAGTGCCCCTGAAGAAGCAAGCAGTGGGAGTGTGTTTGACACGACTGTGTGCCTTCCTGGCCTCAGCTCCACAAGGGGCCTTTCCTCTCGAAGTAGGCCCCATGTCCCCTTGGGGAGGGTGTCATGCCTCTTTTCTCCTCACTGCCAAAGGGTGGAGCCAAGCTCGCTCTGTCAGAGGTACAAAAACAGCAATTGAATGGATTTTCAAGCTCTTGCTAGGCTGCACCCTTTCAGGGCCCACTTTACTGAAACAGGTGCTCTGTGGCCCCTGGTTGGGTATGCAGGTTCACAAACAGGGTGAGATCCTGTCCAAGCCAAGAATTTTCCTGAAAGACCTAGGCTCACTAGAGCTCTCCTCCAGAGCAAAGGGGATAGAGGAGATGTATGGAGGAGTCTTTGCCTTTCCCTGTGAGTGTGGGGCTACTCCCTACGGCCCCAAGCTCAGGGATAACTGCCTCTAAGAAAGGAATGGCAAGAAGTCGCTATTCTTGGAGGTTGGGACAGGGAGTTCGCAGCATGTTGGGGAAAGAAAGACTTCTTCGGGGAAGAAGAGGCAACCACCGGGGGTGTGTTTGCAAGCCTCTATTTGGAAGGAACAGGTTTGCTTATACAACTCAAGACCTCCAGATCTGCTCAGAGGACTGAAGTTCCAGAGACAGGGCCATGTATCTCCCCTTCCCTTTGAGATCCTTGCAAAGACATTCCTAGCAGATCGTGGGAGTGCCCATGAAGAAGCAAGCAGCGGGAGTGTGCTTGACATCACTGGCTGCCTACCTGGGCTCAGCTCCTCAAGGGGCCTTTCTCTCCTGGTAGGCCCTATGTCCCCTTTGGGAGAGGGTGGTGCCCTCTTCCCTCCACACTGCCAAAGGGTGGAGGTGGAGCAAACTCGTTCTCTCCGAGGTAAAAAAAAAAAGACAAATTGGATGGATTTTTAAGCTCCAAAAATCCTGCACCCCTCCAGGACCCACTCGAGCAAAACAGGTGCCTGTGGCCCCTAGGTCGGGTATGCAGGTTCACACACTGGGTGGGATCCCGTCAAAGCCAAGAATTTTCCTGACAGACCTAGGCTCACTAGAGCTCTCCTCCAGAGGAAAGGGGACAGAAAAGACGTGTGTGTGGAGGTGGCTCTGCCTTTCCAGGTCCCAATCTCAGGGATAACTGCCCCTAAGAAAGGAACTGCTGCTGCTGCTGCTGCTAAGTTGCTTCAGTCGTGTTCGACTCTGTGCGACGCCATAGACGGTAGCCCACTAGGCTCCCCCGTCCCTGGGATTCTCCAGGCAAGAACAGTAAGTGGGTTGCCATTGCCTTCTCCAATGCATGAAAGTGAAAATGAAAGTGCAGTCGCTCAGTCGTGTCCGACCCTCAGCGACCCCACGGACTGCAGCCTACCAGGCTTCTCCGTCCATAGGATTTTCTGAAAGGAACTGCAAGAAGCGCTTTTCCAGGAGGCTGGGAAAGGGTGTTCGCAGGATGTGGGGAAAGAGAGCCTCCTTCGGGGAAGAATAGGCGGCCACTTGTTTTGTGTTGCAAACCTCTATTTGGAAGGAACAGGTTAGCTTATACAAAGGGAGACCTCCAGATCTGCTCAGAGGACCGAAGTTGCAGAGGCAGGTCGCTGTGTTTTCCCTTCACTTTGCGATCCTTGCAAAGACATTCCTTGCTGATAGATGATTCAGCAAGGGCCTTTGAGACTGTTGTTTTCTTTCCTAGGTTCAAAGATTCCTTCAGTTCCTAATATAGATATCCTAGAAATTATCTGACATCCGTGAAAATCTGAAATGTCCTGGTCAAATGCTGTCAGTTATAATTCCAGTTATTATATTAAAGCATTTCAAGTCGCAGCAGTGACCAGATTACATTGTCAATTTCTATTTAATCAGGTTTTAACCATGTCCTCTATGGTTTCACACTGATGCCTTTGCAGAAATACTGCTACTTCAAGATATATGGAATATACTTTTTTTAAGCTTACTGATAATTTGTTTGTTTGTTTGTTTGTCTTCTGGTAAGCTGGTACCAGATGGAATTTAGTCTCCTCTCTAGGTTAAGAGCACAAAGTTTTCTTAGAATGCAATTTTTGATAACAGACTATGAGTTTCTTTACCTTTCATTGATTTATAATTGTTTTCATCATCTGTTTTTTTACTTCGGTAAAGTAAATAAGCCTTATTTAAGATTTTGGTACATGTAGGATGGACTAAGCTTTCCCCACTCTTGCAAGTTCCCTTAACCCTTCAGATTCTTCTCGTGGGACCAAGATCTCACTTTCCTCCAGAGGGACAATCCAAGCTTTTTATTAGTTGATCTGCCCCTGACATCAGAGTCAATTTGAGCATGAGTTGGCCTATAATTTAGGCATGAAACTATGACTACATAAAGAAAAGGTGACTTTATGATTCAGGGATGGCCACGATATGCCTTGCACTTCAGAGAAAATAGGTTAAAATGATTTTTTTTCATCAAAACTGCACAGCCAGTTCTTTCAGCATATGCAATTGAAAACACCTAGTCATTAGGTCAGTTTTCATTCTAATCCCAAAGAAAGGCAATGACAAAGAATATTCAAGCTGCTGCACAATTGCACTCATCTCACACACTAGTAAAGTAATGCTCAAAATTCTCCAAGTTCACATGAACTGTGAACTTCCAAATGTTCAAGAGGGATTTAAAAAAAATGCAGAGAAACCAGAGATCAAACTGCCAACATCCACTGGATCATTGAAAAAGCAAGAGAGTTCCAGAAAAAAAAGACATCTATTTCTGCTTTATTGACTATGCCAAAGCCTTTGACTGTGTGGATCACAATAAACTGGGAAAAATTCTGAAAGAGATGGGAATACCAGACCACCTGACCTGTCTCTTGAGAAACCTGTATGCAGGTCAGGAAGAAACAGTTCGAACTGGACATGGAACAACAGACTGGTTCTAAATAGGAAAAGGAATATGTTCTGGCTGTATATTGTCACCCTGCTTATTTAACTTATATGCAGAGTACATCATGAGAAACACTGGGCTGGAGGAAGCACACGCTGGAATCCAGATTGCTGGGAGAAATATCAAGAATCTCAGATATGCAGACGACACCACCCTTATGGCAGAAAGTGTATAAGAACTAAAGAGTCTCCTGATGAAAGTGAAAGAGGAGAGTGAAAAAGTTAGCTTAAAGCTAAGCATTCAGAAAACTAAAATCATTGCATCCAGTCTCATCACTTCATGGCAAATAGATGGGAAAACATTGGAAACAGCAGCAGACTATTTTGGGGGGCTTGGAAATCACTGCAGGTGATGGCTGCCTCCATGAACTTAAAACATATTTATGACTTGGAAGAAAAGTGATGACCAAACTAGACAGCATATTAAAAAGCCGAGACGTTGCTTTGCCAACAAGATCCATCCAGTCAAGGCTATGGTTTTTCCATATGTCATGGATGGATATGAAAGATGTACTATAAAGAAAGTGACAGCTGAAAATTGGATGCTTTTGAACTGTGGTGTTGGAGAAGATGCTTGTAGGTCGCTTAGACTACAAGGAGACGCAACCACTCCATCCTAAAGGAAATCAGGTCTGAATATACATTGGAAGGACTAATACTGAACCTGAAACTCCAATACTGTGGCCATTTGATGTGAAGAGCTGACTCACTTGGAAGTTGCTTTGATTTGCCTGTGAGTGTGGGAGCCCTCCCTGGGCAAAGGGCCTCAGGGGTCATTGCCACTGAATCACGACCTCCAAGCAAGCGCATTCCAGCTGTGTGACATTCAGGAAGCAGGAGACTGGGAAAACTATCTTCCTTAGAGGAAGGAAAGTCATCCACAGAGAGTGTGTTTTCAGGCCTCTCTTTGCAGCAAGTGTTTTGCTTCTCAGACATCAGAGCTGCAGGCTTGCTCTGAGGGCCTCAATTGCAGAGTCAGGGCTGTGTGTCTCACTGCACTTTCCAAGCATTGCAGACACATTCCTAGGTTGGAGCAGTGCTTCCCATGAGAAAGAAGCCTCGGGAGTGTGTCTGAGCGGGCTGAGTGCCATGCTAGGGTCACCTAGTCGAGGGCACCTTGCACATCCAATGGGCCCCAGGCGAGTAGCTATGGACCGGCCCTTCGGTTGAGATATCCCAAAGCAGGGAACAAAGCTAGCTCTGTCAGAAGGAGGAAAACAGCAATGGGATGGATTTTCAAGCAGTTGCTAAGTCACACCACGTTAGGGCTCCCCGGGAAAGAAATGCAAATTTTGGCCTCTAGGCCCAGTATCCAGATGTGTGCACAGGATATTTTCCCCACAGGATCCAAGAATGTTCCAGACAGACCTAAGCTCACTAGCTCTCTCCTGCAGAGGAAATGAAATATTGTTGCTGAACCACGAAAAGATGCTGGGATTCTTGGCTTATGGAGGAGAAGAATTCAATCCAGGGCCCAAGACGAGGCTTGATTGCTCAGAGCTTTTGTGCAATAGAGTTTTATTAAAGTATAAAGGAGATAGAGAAAGCTTCTGACAGAGACATCACAAGGGCAGAAAGCGTACCCCCTTGCTAGTGTTGGTAATGGAGTTATATACTCTCCAATAAGTTATGACAACGAACAAAAGAATGTCTGGAGGTTGTAAAGACTCACTAGACCTACTCCCATAATTTACATTTTAAGATAACAGGATTAGCCAGAAGGTTTTTTCCAGAGACCGTCCTCAAGAAGGATGCATGATTGTTATATAATCCTAAGGAATGTAGAGGGGAAAACAGTTTGTCCTTTCTTCCTCCTTGAGAATTCTAGACCCCTCTCTCCTTGGGGACCCTTGAACTTCTTAGAAACCTGCCTTGGCAATGACTCTCTCAGAAACATGATTGAACAGCCGTTTGGAGCTTCCTTTGACTTTCCCTCGGAGGGAGGGAGCCCTCCCTGAGCACAGGGCCTCAGGGGCCATGGCCAATGAAAAAGAATCTCCCAGCAAGTGCTTTTCAGCCCTGTGTGGCTCTCAGCCCACAGGAGTCTGAGAAAACTCTCTTCCTTGGAGGAAGGAAAGGCAGCCCAAGAGTGTGTTTTCAGGCCTGTATCTTGCAGCAAGTGTTTGGCTTGTTAGACAGAAGACCTGCAGGCCTGTTCCAACAGACTCAATGCCAGAATCAGGGTCTTGTGTCTCCCTGCAGTTTCCTGGCCTTGCAAACACATTCCTAGGTGAGAGCAGTCCTGCCCATGGGGAAGCAGGCTGCGGGAGTGTGTCTGAGGGGGCCAGGTGTCATGCTGGGGTCACCTGGTCGAGGGCACCTTGCACCTCCAATGGACCCCAGGCAAGGAGTTGCAGGCCACCTCCTTGCTTCTGAAATCCCAAAATGGGGAGCAAAGCTCGCTCTGTCAGAGGGAAGAAAACAGCAACAGGATGGATTTTCAACCAGTTGCTAGGCTGTTCTGCGTTAGGGCTCCAAGGAAGGAAAATGCGAATTTTAGCCCCTACGACTGGTATCCAGGTGGGCTCCCAGGATGATTTCCCCGCAGGATCCAAGAACGTTCCAGACAGACCTGGGCTCACTAGCTCCCTCCTGCAGAGGAAACATGAGAGAACAGCTATTTGGAGGTTGCTTTGACTTCCCCGGGAGGGTAGGATCCCTCCCTGTGTGCAGGGCCTCAGGGGCCATTGCTGCTGAGAAATGCCCTCGAAGCCAGACCTTTCCAGCCTTGTATGACTCAGCACGGAGGAGACTGGAAAAGCTCTCTTCCTTGGAGGAAGGAAAGGCAGCCCCAGAGAGTGTGTTTTCACACCTGTATCTTGCAGCAAGTGTTTGGCGTCTCAGACGTCAGACCTCCAGGCCTGCTCCAACGGCCTCAGTTCCAGAGTCAGGGCCGTGTGTCTCCCTGCATTTTCTGAGCCTTGGGAACACATTCCTAGGTCAGAACAGTCCTGCCCATGGGGAAGGAGGCTGCGGGAGTGTGTCTGAGGGGGTCGGGTGCCATGCTGGGGTCCAATAGACCCGGTACCTCCAATAGACCCCAGGACAACAGCGGTGGGGCTCCCCCTGGCTTCCGAAATGCCAAAGCGAGAAGCAAAGCTAGCTCTATCAGAAGGAAGAAAAGAGCAATCGGATGGATGTTCAGGCTGTTGCTGGGCCGCACCACTTCAGGGTCCCCCGAGAGGAACAGGCGCCCTGTGGCCCCTAGGTCCGATATGCAGGTTAACACACAGGGTGTGTCCCCATAGGAGCCAAGAATTTTCCTGACAGACCTAGGCTCACTAGAGCTCTCCCACAGGGCAAAAGGGGTAGAACAGACTGTGGATGTGACTCTGCCTTTCACAGCGAGCATGGGGCCCTCCCTACAGCCCCGGGCTCCAGGGAAAATTGTCCCTGAAAAATGACCTCCAAGAAGCGCTTTTCCAGCAGGCTGGGATGCAGAGTTCACAGGATGCGGGGAAAGTGATCGTCCTTCAGGGAAGAAGAGGCAGCCACCCAGTGTGTGTTTGCAAGCCTGTATTTGGAAGAAACTGGTTAGCTTCTTCAAGGGGAGACCTCCAGGTCTGCTCAGAGGACCGAAATTCCAGAGGCAGCACCATGAATCTCCCCTGTCCTTTCTGAGCCTTGGAAAGACATTCCTAGCTTATAGCGGTATTGCTCATGAAGAAGCAGGATGCAGGAATGTGTCAGACATGACTGGGTGCCTTCCTGGGTTCAGCTCCGTGAGGGGCCTTTCCACTCAAATTAGGTCCCATGCCTCCTTGGGGAGGAAGGGGGGCCGCTTGCCTCCAAATTGCCAAAGGCTGGAACAAAGCTAGTTCTATCAGAGGTAAGAAAAGAGCAATTGGATGGATGTGGAAGCTGTTGCTGGGCCGCACTGCTTCAGGCCCCCCACCCCTCTGCCCCCGAGAGAAACAGGCGCCCTGTGGCCCCTAGGTCCTGGATGCAGTTTCACACATAGAATGTGTCCCCATAGGAGCCAAGAATTTTCCTGACAGACCTAGGCTCACTAGAGCTCTCCTACAGAGCAAAGGGGATGGGACAGATGTGTGGCTGTGGCTCTGCCTTTCCCTGGGAGTGTGGAGCCGCTCCCTATGGCCCCGGGCTCCAGGGGAAGTTGCCCCTGAATAATGACCTCCAAGAAGCGCTTTTCCAACTGGCTGAGACGTGGAGTTCTCAGGATGCAGGGAAAGCGAGTGTCCTTCGGGGAAGCAAAGGCAGTCACCTGTTATCATGACTTACTAGAATAGTAGGTACCTTCTCCGGTTGGGCAGAGGCCTTCCCTACCTGATCTGAAAAAGAAAACGAAGTAGCTCGCTGATTTGAGAAATAATTCCCAGACTTGGGTTTCCAACCAGTATAGAATCCGACAATGGCCCTGTCTTTGTAGCCGCGTTAATTAACAGGTATGTGAAGCTCTAAATATCAGTGGAAATTACATACAGCATATAGGCCCCAGTGTTCTGGAATGGTGGAAAGAAACAACCAAACTCTTGAAGAGACACTTTCAAAATGGATCATAGAGACTGACTGTACATGGATGGGCTTGCTTCCGGCAGACTTACTCATATTATGGGTAACCGCACGTTCCGATAGTTGTTGTCCTTATGAAATTTTCTATGGGAGACCCCCTCCCACAGTGAGGCAGGTGTTAGCAGATTTGCCACAAGTAAGGGGGTGGGATTTCACAGCAGATGGAACAATTAGGTAAGGTAATAAATCAGGTAACTAAGTTTGTATAAAAAAGAATATCATTCCCCCTTGAGGAACAGATTCATGAATTTGTGCTCAGTGATCAGGTGTGGCTCAATGACTGGAAACACAATTCCTTGGCCTGACATCGGAAAGGTCCTTATACTGTTGTTTTAGCCACAATTCTGAAAGAGATGGGAATACCAGACCACCTAACCTGCCTCTTGAGAAATCTGGATGAAGGTCAGGAAGCAACAGTTAGAGCAGGACATGGAACAACAGACTGGTTCCAAAAAGGAAAAAGAGTATGCAAAGGCTGTATATTGTCACCCTGTTTATTTAACTTATATGCAGAGTACATCATGAAAAATGCTGGGATGGAAGATACATGAGCTGGAATCAAGATTGCCTGTAGAAATATCAATAAACTTAGATATGCAGATGACACCACCATTATGGATAAATGTGAAGAGGAACGGGTATGTCGGGGAACTTCTTGAGTTGCAGCAAGGGTGTGAAGGACCCTTTGGAAGTTCCAGAGGTTAGGTGTGGTTAGTCTCGAGATGCCTCAGCAGAAATGGGCCTCATGTCGCCTGGAATGGAGAGGCTCCTGGATATTCCCGAGTTTCAGCAGGTGCTCTCGAGTTACGACAGGGACTTCAGGGACCCGCTCTGGCGGGCCGCAGGAAACGCCAGTCATCATGCGTGTTGCTAGGGGGCCTCTCGTGATTCCTCTCCCGTCGATGCCGGGGCCTAAGACCTTGTGTGGAGTCGGGGCCGGAACCTGAGGATTCCTCTCCAGTGCTGACATGGATTTTGTGGTACTTCTCGAGTCTCCACAAGGGAGTCAGGCCTCGTCTCGAGTGGGGGCATGAGCGTGACATTTCCTCCCATGCTGTAGCAGCAGTGTCACGCTTCCCCATCCCTGGACCAAGGGATCTGTGGCTTTCCCTCGAGTCTTTCCCTCTAGGCTTTCCCACAGGGCTGTCCCACGTGTGACGGTGGTGTGAGTCGATCCTCGGCATGAAGGCCAAGGCAGTGCAGGGAAAACAGGTTCCTGTGGAATGGACTGAGACATCTGGGTGAGTCTCGGAATGGTGGCACGACCCTGTAGTTCCTCTCCCCTTTCCTTTGGAGAGCGCCTCCTCTTGAGATGCGATGGGAATGCCGGGAATTCTTTCCCGACCAATCATGGAAAGGATCGCACATCTCGAGCTACGAGCCGGAAACGGAGCTCCTCTGGATGTGGCCGGGACACTCGTGCTTCCTCTTGAGTGGAGACGGGTATGTCGGGGAACTTCTTGAGTTGCAGCATGACTGTGAAAGACTCTTTGGAAGTTCCAGAGGTCACGTGTGATTAGCCTCGAGACACCTCAGGGGAAACGGGCCTCATCTTGCCTGGAGGGGAGAACCACCTGGATTTTACCGTGTTGCGGCAGGTGCTCTCGACTTACGACGGGGACCTCAGGGATCCGCTCTGGTGGCCTCAGGAAATTCCAGTCCCCATGCGAGTTGCTCGGGGCCCTCTCCGGATTCCTCTCCCGTCGATGCCGGGGCCTCAGACCTTACATAGAGTCGGTGCAGTAACCTGAGGATTCCTCTCCAGTGCTGACATGGATCTTGGTGTACTTCTGGAGTCTCCCCAGGGGAGTCAGTCCTCGTCTCGAGTGGGGGCATGCACGTGCGCTTTCCTCCCGTGCTGTAGCAGCAGTGTCGCTCTTACCTTCGCGTGGATCAAGGGATCTGTGGCTTTCCCTCAAGGCTTTCCCACGAGGCTTTCCCACGAGGCTTTGCCACAGGGCTGTCCCACGTGCCACAGTGGTGTGAGTCGATCCTTGGCTTGAAAGTCGAGTCAGTGCGGGGAAACAGGTTTCCCTGGAATAGACTGAAACATCTGGGGGACTCGGAGAATGGTGGCATGTCCCTGGAGTTCCTCTCACCTTTCCTGTGGAGAACGCCTCCTCTTGAGATGCGACGGGAACGCCGGGAATTCTTTCCCGACCGCACAGGGAAAGGATCCCTCCTCTCGAGCTATGAGGGGGAAACGGGGCTCCTCTGGATGCGGGCGGAACTATCGTGCTTCCTCTTGAGTGGAGACGGGTATGTCGGGGAACTTCTTGATTTGCTGCAAGGGTGTGAAGGACCCTTTGGAAGTTCCAGAGTTTAAGTGTGCTTAGCCTTGAGATGTGTCAGCGGAAATAGGCTTCATTTTGCCTGGAGGGGAGAACATCCTTGATTTTCTCCAGTTGCGGCAGGTGCTCTCGACTTACGACGGGGACCGCAGGGACCCGCTCTGGTGGCCTCAGGAAAGGCCAGTCAAGATTCAAGACACACTGGAGAGGGAGAGACATCACGAGAGGCTCCCGAGCAACTCGCATGGGGACTGGCCTTTCCTGAGGCCACCAAAGCGGGTCCCTGAGGTCCCCGTAGTAAGTCGAGAGCACCTGGCGCAACTCGAGAAAATCCAGGAGGTTCTCCCCTCCAGGCGAGATGAGACCCATTTGCGCTGAGGCATCTCGAGGCTAATCACACCTAACCTCTGGAACTTCCAAAGGGCCCTTCACACCCTTGCTGCAACTCAATAAGTTCCCCGACATACCCGTTTCCACTCGAATGGAAGCACAAGAGTCCCGCCCACAACCAGAAGAGCCCCGTTTCAGTCTCATAGCTCGAGAGGAGGGATCCTTTCCCTGCGTGGTCGGGAAAGAATTTCCGGCGATCCCGTCGCATCTCAAGAAGAGGCGCTCTCCACAGGAAAGGCGAGAGGAACTCAGGGTCGTGCCACCATTCCCAGAGCCCCCAGATGTGTCAGTCCGATTCCAGGGAAACCTGTTTTCCCCCCAATGCCTCGACTTTCAAGCCGAGGATCGACTCAGACCTCGGTGGCACGTGGGACAGCCCTGTGGAAAGCCTAGTGGGAAAGCCTCGTGGGAAAGCCTACAGAGAAAGCCACAGATCCCTGGATCCACGCAAAGGGAAGCGTGACACTGCTGCTAAAGCTCGGGAGGAAAGCGCACGTGGCACGCCACCACTCGCGACGAGGACTGACTCCCCTGGGAGACTCCAGAAGTACCCCAAGATCCATGTCAGAACTGGAGAGGAATCCTCAGGTTCCGGCACCGACTCCACACAAGGTCTTCAGGCCCCGGCATACGACGGGAGAGGAATCCATAGAGGCCCCCGAGCAACTCGCATGGGGACTGGCCTTTCCTGAGGCAGCCAGAGCGGGTCCCTGAGTCCCGTCGTAAGTCGAGAGCACCTGCCGCAACTCGAGAAAATCCAGGAGGTTCTCCCCTCCAGGCGAGATGAGGCCCATTTCCGCTGAGGCGTCTCGAGGCTATATCACACTTAACCTCTGGAAGCTCCAAAGGGTCCTTCACACCCTTGCTGCAACTCAAGAAGTTCCCCGACATACCCGTCTCCACTCGAGAGGAAGCACGAGAGTCCCGCCCACATCCAGAGGAGCCCCGTTTCCGCCTCTAGCTCGAGAGGAGGGATCCTTTCCCTGCGTGGTCGGGAAAGAATTCCTGGCTTCCCGTCGCATCTCAAGAGGAGGCGCTCTCCACAGGAAAGGCGAGAGGAACTCCAGGGTCGTGCCACCATTCCAGAGTCCCCAGATGTCTCAGTCCATTCCAGGGAAACCTGTTTTCCCTGCACTGCCTCGACTTTCAAGCCGAAGGATCGACTCACACCACGGTGGCACGTGGGACAGCCCTGTGGAAAGCCTCGTGGGAAAGCCTCGTGGGAAAGCCTCGAGGGAAAGCCACTGATCCCTTGATCCCACGCGAAGGGAAGCGTGACACTGCTGCTACAGGCTCGGGAGGAAAGCGCACGTGCATGCCCCACTCGAGACGAGGACTGACTCCCCTGGGGAGACTCCAGAAGTACCCCAAGATCCATGTCAGCACTGGAGAGGAATCCTCAGTTCCGGCACCGACTCCACACAAGGTCTTAGCCCCGGCATCGACGGGAGAGGAATCCCGAGAGGCCCCGAGCAACTCGCATGGGGACTGGCCTTTCCTGAGGCCACCAGAGCGGGTCCCTGAGTCCCCGTCGTAAGTCGAGAGCACCTGCCGCCAACTCGAGAAAATCCAGGAGGTTCTCCCCTCCAGGCGAGATGAGGCCATTTCCGCTGAGGCGTCTCGAGGCTAATCACACCTAACCTTCTTGGAACTTCCAAAGGGTCCTTCACACCCTTGCTGCAACTCAAGAAGTTCCCCGACATACCCGTCTCCACTCGAGAGGAAGCACGAGAGTCCCGCCCACATCAGAGGAGCCCCGTTTCCGCCTCCTAGCTCGAGAGGAGATCCTTTCCCTGCGTGGTCGGGAAAGAATTCCCGGCGTTCCCGTCGCATCTCAAGAGGAGGCACTCTCCCACAGGAAAGGCGAGAGGAACTCCAGGGTCGTGCCACCATTCCCAGAGTCCCCCAGATGTCTCAGTCCATTCCAGGGAAACCTGTTTTCCCTGCACTGCCTCGACTTTCAAGCCGAGGATCGACTCACACCACGGTGGCACGTGGGACAGCCCTGTGGGAAAGCCTGTGGGAAAGCCTCGAGGGAAAGCCACAGATCCCTTGATCCACAAGGGAAGCGTGACACTGCTGCTACAGCTCGGAGGAAAGCACACGTGCATGCCCCACTCGAGACGAGGACTGACTCCCCTGGGGAGACTCCAGAAGTACCCCAAGATCCATGTCAGCACTGGAGAGGAAACTCAGGTTCCGAACCGACTCCACACAAGGTCTTAGGCCCGGCATCGACGGGAGAGGAATCCCGAGAGGCCCCCGAGCAACTCGCATGGGGACTGGCCTTTCCTGAGGCCACCAGAGCGGGTCCCTGAGTCCCCGTCGTAAGTCGAGAGCACCTGCCGCAACTCGAGAAAATCCAGGAGGTTTCCCCTCCAGGCGAGATGAGGCCCATTTCCGCTGAGGCGTCTCGAGGCTAATCACACCTAACCTCTGGAACTTCCAAAGGGTCCTTCACACCCTTGCTGCAAATCAAGAAGTTCCCCGACATACCCGTCTCCACTCGAGAGGAAGCACGAGAGTCCCGCCCACATCCAGAGGAGCCCGTTTCCGCCTCCTAGCTCGAGAGGAGGGATCCTTTCCCTGCGTGGTCGGGAAAGAATTCCCGGCGTTCCCGTCGCATCTCAAGAGGAGGCGCTCTCCACAGGAAAGCGAGAGGAACTCCAGGGTCGTGCCACCATTCCCAGATCCCCAGATGTCTCAGTCCATTCCAGGGAAACTGTTTTCCTTGCACTGCCTCGACTTTCAAGCCGAGGATCGACTCACACCACGGTGGCACGTGGGACAGCCCTGTGGGAAAGCCTGTGGGAAAAGCCACAGATCCCTTGATCCAGGCGAAGGGAAGCATGACACTGCTGCCACAGCTCCGGAGGTAATCGCACGTGCATGCGCCCACTCGAACGAGGACTGACTCCCCTGGGGAGACTCCAGAAGTACCCCAAGATCCATGTCAGCACTGAGAGGAATCCTCAGGTTCCGGCACCGACTCCACACAAGGTCTTAGGCCCCGGCATAGATT
>NW_017192798.1:0-10107 GCF_001704415.2 Capra hircus
GTGCTCTGTGTGTGCTCTGTGTGGCTCTGTGTGTGCTCTGTGTGTGCTCTGTGTGTGCTCTGGTGTGCTCTGTGTGCTGTGTGTGCTCTGTTGTGCTCTGTGTGTCTGTGTGTGCTCTGTGTTGTGCTCTGTGTGTGCTCTGTGTGCTCTGTGTGCTCTGTGTGCTGTCTGTGTGTGCTCTGTGTGTGCTCTGTGTTGCTCTGTGTGCTCTGTGTGCTCTGTGTGCTCTGTGTGTGCTCTGTGTGCTCTGTGTGTGCTCTGTGTGTGTCTGTGTGTGCTCTGTGTGCTCTGTGTGTGTCTGTGTGTGCTCTGTGTGCTCTGTGTGTGTGCTCTGTGTGCTCTGTGTGCTCTGTGTGCTCTGTGTGTGTCTGTGTGTGCTCTGTGTGTGCTCTGTGTGCTCTGTGTGCTCTGTGTGCTCTGTGTGCTCTGTGTGCTCTGTGTGCTCTGTGCGTGTCTGTGTGTGCTCTGTGTGCTCTGTGTGCTCTGTGTGTTCTGTGTGTGCTCTGTGTGTGTGTGTGCTCTGTGTGTCTGTGTGTGCTCTGTGTGCTCTGTGTGCTCTGTGTTGCTCTGTGTGTGCTCTGTGTGTGCTCTGTGTGCTCTGTGTGGTGTGCTCTGTGTGCTGTGTGTGCTCTGTGTGTGCTCTTGTGTGCTCTCTGTGTGTGCTCTGTGTGTGCTCTGTGTGCTCTGTGTGTCTGTGTGTCTGTGTGTGTGTGTCTGTGTGTGCTCTGTGTGTCCTGTGTGTGCTCTGTGTGCTCTGTGTGCCTCTGTGTGTGTCTGTGTGTGCTCTGTGTGTGCTCTGTGTTGCTCTGTGTGCTCTTGTGTGCTCTGTGTGCTCTGTGTGTGCTCTGTGTGCTGTGTGCTCTGTGTTGCTCTGTGTGCTGTGTGTCTCTGTGTGCTCTGTGTGCTCTGTGTGCTCTGTGTGTGTCTGTTGTGTGCTCTGTGTGCTCTGTGTGCTCTGTGTGCTCTGTGTGCTCTGTGTGTGTCTGTGTGTGCTCTGTGTGTCTGTGTGTGCTGTGTGCTCTGTGTGCTCTGTGTGCTCTGTGTGCTCTGTGTGTGCTGTGTGTGCTCTGTGTGCTCTGTGTGTGTCTGTGTGTGCTCTGTGTGCTCTGTGTGTGCTCTGTGTGCTCTGTGTGCTCTGTGTGCTCTGTGTGTGTCTGTGTGTGCTCTGTGTGTGCTCTGTGTGCTCTGTGTGCTCTGTGTGTGCTCTGTGTGTCTGTGTGTGCTCTGTGTGTGCTCTGTGTGGTGCTCTGTGTGTGCTCTGTGTGCTCTGTGTGCTCTGTGTGCTCTTGTGTGCTCTGTGTGCTCTGTGTGCTGTGTGTGCTCTCTGTGTGTGTCTGTGTGTGCTCTGTGTGCTCTGTGTGCTCTGTGTGCTCTGTGTGCTCTGTGTGTGTCTGTGTGTGCTCTGTGTGTGTCTGTGTGCTGTGTGCTCTGTGTGTGCTCTGTCTCTGTGTGTGCTCTGTGTGTGCTCTGTGTGCTCTGTGTTGCTCTGTGTGCTCTGTGTGCTGTGTCTGTGTGTGCTCCTGTGTGTGCTCTGTGTGCTCTGTATCTGTGTGTGCTCTGCTCTGTGTGCTCTGTGTGCTCTGTGTGTGCTCTGTGTGTCTGTGTGCTCTGTGTGCTCTGTGTGCTCTGTGTGTGTCTGTGTGTGCTCTGTGTGTGGCTCTGTGTGCTCTGTGTGCTCTGTGTGCTCTGTGTGTGCTGTGTGTGTGCTCTGTGTGCTCTGTGTGCTCTGTGTGTGTCTGTGTGTGCTCTGTGTGCTCTGTGTGCTCTGTGCTCTTGTGTGCTGTGTCTCTGTGTGCTCTGTGTGCTCTGTGTGCTGTGCTGTGTGTGTCTGTGTGTGCTCTGTGTGCTCTGTGTGTGCTCTGTGTGCTCTCTGTGTGTGCTCTGATGTGCTCTGTGTGTGCTCTGTGTGCTCTGTGTGTGCTCTGTGTGCTGTCTGTGTGCTCTGTGTGCTCTGTGTGTGCTCTCTGTGTGCTCTGTGTGCTCTGTGTGCTCTGTGTGCTCTGTGTGTCTGTCTGTGTGTGCTCTGTGTGCTCTGTGTGTGCTCTGTGTGCTCTGTGTCTCTGTGTGCTGTGTGCTCTGTGTGTGCTCTGTGTGTCTCTGTGTGCTCTGTGTGTGTCTGTCTGTGTGTGCTCTGTGTGCTCTGTGTGCTCTGGTGTGCTCTGTGTGCTCTGTGTGTGTCTGTCTGTGTGCTGTGTGTGCTGTGTGCTCTGAAATGGACTGGGCCTGGCGTCCAGAGTCAATGAGAAGAAGGTGAAAGAGAGAGCCAGAGAGAGAGAAAGAAAGAAAGACACGGGGACCCAAGTTCTGATGGAGCAAAGGTGCTTTAATGTTTATATATATAGGCTAACACAATAAATTTCTTTTGACAATGATAAAGATCAGAAAACCAAATGTACATTAACTGTTACCAAGGGAACAAGGGACAATAATGGTCACAAGGTCAGGAGACAATCCATATCTCAAGAAAAAGGGAGGCGAGAATAAGCAGTCTTGTCATAAAGAGAATGTTTCCTAAAGGAGACCCAAGCCTGTCGCACACAATGACCTCAGTCCTGAGAGCTGCGTGCAGTTCTACTTGCCTCCAGCAGAGGCTGATAAGGAACAGAGGATTTATGAGAACAGCACGTAGGAATCCTCCCGTTAAACATTCCCTGAACCTGTGTGCTGTGTGTGCTGTGTGCTGTGTGTGCTGTGTGTGCTGTTGTGTGTGTGTGTGTGCTGTGTGCTGTGCGTGCTGTGTGTGTCTGTGTGTGTCTGTGCGCTGTTGTGTGCTGTGTGCTGTGTGTGTCTGTGTGCTGTGTGTGTCTGTGTGCTGTGTGTGTGCTGTGTGTGTGTGTGTCTGTGTGCTGTGTGTGTCTGTGTGTGTGTGGTGTGTCTGTGTGCTGTGTGTGTGTCCTGTGTGCTGTGTGTGTCTGTGTCTGTGTGTGCTGTGTGTGTCTGTGTGCTGTGTGTGTCTGTGTGTGCTATGTGTGTCTGTGTGGTGTGTGTGTGTCTTGTGTGGTGTGTGTGTGTCTGTGTGCTGTGTGTGCTGTGTGTGTCTGTGTGCTGTGTGCTGTGTGTGTGCTGTGTGCTGTGTGTGTGCCTGGTGTGTCTGTGTGTGCTGTGTGTGTCTGTGTGCTGTGTGTGTGCCTGTGTGTCTGTGTGTGCTGTGTGTGTCTGTGTGCTCTGTGTGCTGTGTGTGTGCTGTGTGTGTGTGCTGTGTGTGCTGTGTGTGTGCGTGTGCTGTGTGTGTCTGTGCGCTGTGTGTGTTTGTGTGCTGTGTGTGCTGTGTGGTGTGTGTGCTGTGTGTGTCTGTGTGCTGTGTGTGTGTGTGTGCTGTGTGTGTCTGTGTGGTGTGTGTGTGTCTGTGTGCTGTGTGTGCTGTGTGTGTCTGTGTGCTGTGTGTGTGTGTGTGCTGTGTGTGTCTGTGTGTGTGTGTGTGTCTGTGTGCTGTGTGGTGTCTGTGTGCTGTGTGCTGTGTGTGTGTCTGTGTGTGTGTGTTGTCTGTGTGCTGTGTGTGTCTGTGTGTGTTGTGTGCTGTGTGTGTCTGTGTGCTGTGTGTGTGTGTGCTGTGTGCTGTCTGTGTGTCTGTGTGCTGTGTGTGTCTGTGTGTCTTGTGTGCTGTGTGTGTCTGTGTGTCTGTGTGCTGTGTGTGTGTGTGTGTCTGTGTGCTGTGTGTGTCTGTGTCCTGTGTGTCTGTGCGCTGTGTGTGCTGTGTGTGCCGTGTGTGCTCTGTGCTCTCAGTTCTGTACGTGCTCTCTGTACCTTTGTGTGCTGTGTGGACGTGTTCTCTGTGTGTGGCGTTGGCGTCCTGTGCACTGAGTTGCTGGCCTCATGTGTGCGTGCGGTGTGCTCAGTGGAGCTACAGCACCGGGCTTGCACGAGGGCATGGCCAGAGCAGCCCTCCAGCGTCCTTTTCCCCCGTATGTTGCCCCACCCTGGCCTGACCCAGCTGGGCGACAGTGGAGTGGAGGGGTACCAAGACGTGTAGGCGGTTCCTTTGGCCCCAAGGAAGCAAGCTATGGGCTGGGACCCCGTGGGGGAGGAGCCACCCCTGCCCACCCGAAATAGGAAGATCTGGGCAAGATTCCCCACCCGCCTTCTTGGCCGCTCCTTCAGGCGCGGCAGGGGCGTCCTCCGAGGGCGGAGGGCAACACCCACGCTGTGCAGGGAGAGCCAATTCCTAGGGCCGCCCTCAGGGTCACAGGGCCTGGTCTCTACTGGCCCTCCACAGCCTCCCTCCCCTGGAGGGTGGTGGCAGATGTGAAAACCCACTGGGAGCCGGCAGCACTCACCCAGGATCCCTCGATCTCTGGTGAAGGGAGGGGAACCAGGGACTCCACTGCGACTGCAGTGAATCTGAGCGGCCAGCCTCCCCCAGAAAGGGGCTGCCAAGCTCAGCCAGGACAGGGTTGTAGGGGAGGAACTGGGCAGTGTAGAGGCGGGACAAATTTGAAGGCTGGGACCCCCAGGAACTGAAGTTGGTGCCCTAGCCATGCTGGAGATAAGAGCTGAGTTGGGAAGTAGAATTAAAAGCACAGTCTCCTGCAAACTCAGAACACCTCTGTGTGTGGATTGTGTTGTTGAATTAGCATTCACCAGAGTGCACCACAGGCCATCTGCCAAGCTGAGAGACAGCAAAACTAGATAGGTCCTCTGCTCACACGAGTTCTTCAGATCCACGGTAACTGGCCTCCCACTTGACCTGCAGCGCTACCAGGTGACCCCAAATTCACCTTGTAAAGGATTCAATGCCATCCCAAGTTAGCTCAGTTCTCAAGAGAGAATTCACCATGACCAGTTTTCTAAAGTGATTGTTCCAAGAAATGAGAGACAAGAAAGTTCCTTCCTTTCTTGCTCCAGGAAGAACACGTTTTTGCCTTGTTTTCATGTGTGCCCCTTACGAGCAGGAGCAAGGACTCTTTGCCTTCCTCTGTGCTTGCCCTATTGCTCAATGCCACTCAAAGAAGGCAGGGTCACGCTCCCATCTAATCAAATCAAACTCATTTCCACTTGACATGCCATTCCTTTTTGCAACTCCGTGCTTTTATTACCTAAATAACTCTTTCCTATAGAGAGTTCTATTAATAATAAACCATCTGAAAAATAAATGCCATGAACTGGGGCTTTGGCCCTAAAGCAGAAATGGATAGAATCAAAAATATCAAATACTCCCACACAGCAAGAATTTATGTGTGGTCGTAATGAAACCAACTGGTGTCATTCTAGAGGGCTCTGAAGCACTCCAGCACCACAGTCCTTTATGTCTCAGCACAGAAAAGAACTCAGCAAGAGCCAAGTAGGAGATAAAAAGTGATTTATTAGGACACTTGTGAGGTTTATAAGGGGGTGGATGAGAAAACCAGCACACCTGAGAACATACTGAACTACAGTTCTATAATCGAAAGAAAAATATGGGGGGTGGGGTGGCAGTGGGGGAGGGGGAATGGGAAGACCCTCTTTCTCTTGAGCACACATGTGTCCATCATCAGCTCCTCCTCCAGTTAGGCAGGACAATTTTCTCGTCCTTACATGGTCGAGCTAGGTCCACAAATTACTGTTTTTTATGTGTGCAGACAGCATGGCCTAGGGATCATTAATGTGCTGACCTCACAGGGCAGGATGTGAGACTCATGCCATCATTATTTTCTTGTTTGGGGGGCATGTCTCGTCCTTCTGTTGCATGGTTTTGTCGTTAAGCAAGCCTGTTTGGTTTTGTGGTTAAGCAAACCTGCTTTCTTGAGTAATCATTACTTACAGGGGCCTCCCATTGAGAAAAATCTACTTACAATCCCCTGGTAGGATTAACTATGTAATCATCTACTTACCCCTTTACTGTAGCCCTAAGAAACTGCTCCCTGGGCTTAAAGTCCTAATATTCCCACCAAATAAAAATAAGTCTCTACTTTCATGTTGTGACTATTTTTTAGTCAACAGTTCTGGTGACAACAAAGGGACCCCGAGCAGACGCCTCTCCTCCGCCTGAACTCCAAGAGGAGCTAGAGCCTTGGGGTCAGCAAAGGCCCTTGTGCCCATCGGCCTCCTCAGGGTCTAGACAGATGGACAGAGTCTCTCTTGGTTCTCAGACCTCCTGTACTGATTGATAATCCTGAGTTTTGTTTGGTGGGCTATAGCAATTACCTGCCCTGCTCTGTTGAGTTTACCGAGAAATACAAAGGGCTCTGTAGAAAGAAACCGAGTTTGCTCCATTGTAGGAGGCTGAACAGTCTATGCTGAGCAGTTGGGTAAGGGCCTGATCTGACGCTTTTCCTCAATTCATCTGCCTTAACAGAATTTGTTGGGATAAAAGTAAAGATATTCCATGAGAGCTTTGCTCTGAAGAAAAGGGACAACACTCCTCCCCTGCCGGTTAAGGCTTTCCCAGGTGACTGAGAAATTTATGGGGGTGAAGACTGAGTCCCCAAAACATGCAGTGGTCACATAGGCAAAGCCACTCATTAATTCAACCTGGGGCTGCAAATAAGAACTGGCCGTTCATTCAGCAATCTGAGCAACCATGGTGGTCTTAGACTGCCAGAGATAGACTCTGAGACACGTAAGATGAGCTACAAGGCCTCTGGTGTGACTCCTGGAAGAATCAAGCTCACAAGCAGCACACAGGTCCACAATCTCACAAGTAATTTTATCCCTGACTAACTCAACATAAAATGTGAAACAGAATCTCTCAGAAACAAAACAAGAGGCAGCAGAAAACAACCTCTGACTAACATCTCAGCCAGAGCAATGTGTGAGCCAGAGCTCATACTTACAAGTACCTAGTTGTTGATGGTGGTGGTGTTCAGTTACTAAGTCACGTCTGACTCTTTGCAACCCCATGAACTACAGCACGTCAAGCTTCCCTGTCCTTCACTAACTCCCAGACTTTCAAACTCATGTCTATTGAGTCAGTGATACCACCCAACCATCTCATCCTCTGTTGTTCCCTTCTCCTGCCCTCAATCTTTCCCAGCACCAGGGTCTTTTCCAATGAGTCGGCTCTTGGCATAGGTGGCCAAAGTATTGGAGCTTCAGCTTCAGCATCAGACCTTCCAGTGAAATTTCCTTTAGGGTTGATTTCCTTTAGGATTGACTCGTTTGATCTCCCTGCGGTCCAAGGGACTCTCAAGAGTCTTCCCCAGTATCAAAGTTCAAAAGCATCATTTCTTCAGCACTAAGCCTTCTTTATGGTCCAACTCTCACATCCATAGATGACTACTGGAAAAACTAGCTTTGACCATATGGCCCTTTGTTGGCAAAGTGATGTCTCTGCTTTTTAATACACTGTCAAGGTATTTAATATGCTGTGTTGTCAAAGCTTTCCTTCCAAGGAGCAAGCATTTTAAAATATCATGGCATCACCATCTGCAGCGATTTTGGAGCCCAAGAAAATAAAGTCTGTCACTACTTCTACTTTTTCCATGAAGTGATGGGACTAGATACCAAGACTTTAGTTTTTTAATGTTGAGTTTTAAGCCAGCGTTTTCACTCTCCTCTTTCCCCTTCATCGACAGGCTCTTTACTTCTTACTTTCTGCCATTAGGTTGATATCATCTGTGCATCTGACTCTGTCTCTTGTGGGGGTCAGTGCTTCATTTCCTGGGTCCTGGTGCACACAAGGTTTTGTTTGTGCCCTCCAAGAGTTTCTGGTGGGCAAAAAAGTTCTTAATGACCCAGATAACCATGATGATGTGGTCACTCATTAGAGCCAGACAGACTGGAGTGGGAAGTCAAGTGGGCCTTAGGAACCATTACTACAAATAAAGCTAGTGGAAGTAATGCAATTCCAACTGAGCTATCTAAAATCCTAAAAGATGATGCTGTGGAAGTGCTGCACTCAATATGCCAGCAAATTTGGAAAACTCAACAGAGGCCACAGGACTGGAAAAGGCCAGTTTTCATTCCAATCCCAAAGAAGGGTAATGCCGAAGAATGTTCAAACTACAGAACAATTGCACTCATTTCACACGCTAGCAAGATAATGCTCAAAATCCTTCAAGCCAGGCTTCAGCAGTACCTGAACTGAGAAATTCCAGATGAACAAGCTGGATTTAGAAAAGGCAGAAGAACCAGATATGAAATTGCCAACATCCACTGGATCATAGAGAAAGCAAGAGAATGACAGAAAAATATTTACTTCTGCTTCACCGACTGTGCTAAAGCCTGTGATTGTGTGGATGACAACAAACTGTGGGAAATTCTTAAAGAGATGGGAATACCAGACCACCTTACCTACCTCCTTAGAAATGCGTATGCAGGTCAAGAAGCAACAATCAGAACCAAACGTGGAAAAATGGACTGGTTCAAAATTGAGAAAAGAGTACATCATGGCCATATATTGTCACCCTACTTATTTAATTCCTATGCAGATAATAGCATGCAAAATGCTGGGCTGGATAAATCACAAGCTGGAATCAAGACTTCCAGGAGAAATATCAACAACCTTAGTTATGCAGGTAACACCACCTTAAGGGTAGAAAGTGAAGAACTAAAGAACCTCTTGAGGAGGTGAAAGAGGAGAATGAAAAAGCTGGCTTAAAACTGATCATTAGAAAACTAGGATCATGGCATCGAGTCCATCATTTCATGGTAAATTTTCTTGCTCAGTCACTCAGTCATGTTTGACTCTTTGCAACCCCATGGACTGCAGCATGTCAGGCTTCATTCACCTTCACCATCTCACAAAGCTTGCTCAAACCCATGTCCACTGAGTCTGTGATGCCATCCAACCATCTCATCCTCTGTCATCCGTTTCTCCTCCTGCCTTCAATCTTTCCCAGAATTAGGGTCTTTTCTAGTGAGTTGGCTCTTCGAACCAGGTGGCCCAAGTACTGGAGCTTCAGCTTCAGCATCAGTCCTTCCAATGAAAATTCAGGACTGATTTCTCTTAGAATTGACTAGTTTGATCTCTTTGCAGTTCAAAGGACTCTCAAGAGTCTTCTCCAACACCACAGTTCAAAAGCATCAATTCTTCAGTGCTCAGCCTTCTTTATGGTCCAATTCTCACATCCATTCATGACTACTAGAAAAACCACAGCTTTGACTAGACGTACCTTTGTCAGCAAACAATGTCTCTGCTTTTTAATATGCTGTCTAGGTTTGTCATAGTTTTTTTTCTAAGGAGCAAATTCTTTTAATTACATGGCTGCAGTCACCATCTGGCAAACAGAAGGGAGGAAATGGAAACACAGGCAGATTTTATTTTCTTGGACTCCAAAATCACTGTGGACAGTGACTGCAGCCATGAAATTAAAAGATGCTTGCTGTTTGCAAGGAAAACTATGACAAACAGACACCATATTAAAAAGCAGAGACATCCACTTTGCCGATAAAGGTCTGTATAGTCAAAGCTATGGTTTTCCCCAGTAGTCATGTACAGATGTGAGAGTTGGACCATAAAGAAGGCTGAGCACTTAGAACTGATGATTTCAAACTGCGACGCTGAAGAAGACTCGAGAGTTCCTTGGACTGAAAGGAGATCAAACCAGTCAATTCTACAGGAAATCAACCCTGAATATTCATTGGAAGGACTGATACTGAAGCTGAAGCTCCAGTACTTGGGCCACCTGATATGAAGAGCCAACTCACTGGAAAAGACCCTGATGCTGGGAAAGATTGAAGGCAGGAGGAGAAGGGGATGGCAAAGGATGAGATGGTTGGATGGCATCACCGATTCAATAGACGTGAGTCTAAGCAAACTCCAGGAGACAGTGAAGGACAGGAAAGTCTGGCATATTTCAGTCCATAGGGTCGCAGAGTCAGACACACCTAGCAGCCGAACAATAACAACTACATATATCAAAAAGAGCTAAATTCCTTAACTTGGAATATCTGCTTTTCTTTAATTAAAAATAGTCTTTTGAAGTTCAGACTACCTGCCCTTTGTTGCAAATTTCTATATACATGGCCACACCACACCCTCGCCACCTTGGCAGAGTTCTCTCAGGGTTACTTGAGATGCAGACACCCAGGCTTCCTGCCAAATAAAACAGAATTCTCAACTTTCAGGTTGTGAATATCCTTTAAGTCCACAGGAGGGAGGGAGAGGGAAGGAAGCAGAGAGAGAGGCAGATGTATCCTCAGAACGTCTAGATGCAGAAGCGGGAGACACACACCTGGCCACTCCAGCAG
>NW_017192799.1:0-10106 GCF_001704415.2 Capra hircus
TCCCACAGTCAAAGGAGGCGCTCTCAGAGGAAAAACGAAGGCAACTCAGAGGCTCCCCCATTCCAGAGGCTCCCCCAGATGTCTCCGTTTCCATTTCCAGGTGAAACCTGTATTCCCTGCCACTGCCCTCGACTTTCAGAAGCCGAGGATCGACTCACACCACAGTGGTCACGTGGGACAGCCTGTGCGGAAAGCCTCGGGGAAAGCCTCTGCGAAAGCCTCGAGCGAAAGCCACAGACAGTTGATACACGCGAAGACAGCAGTGACACTGCTGCCTAACAGCCTCGGAGGGAAGCGCGACGCGTGTATTGCCCCCACTCGAGTAGAGGACTGGACTGCCCTCGGGGCAGACTCAGAATACCCAAGACCATGTCAGCCACTGGAGAGGAATCCTCAGGTCCGGCACACCGCATCCACACCAGAGATCTGTCAGCCTGGCGATCGATCGGGAGAGGAATCCGATGAGGCCGCGAGCCCAACTCGCATGGGGGACTACTGGCCTTTCCTGAGGCCACCAGAGCGGGTCCCTGAGGTCCCCAGTCGTAAGTCGAGAGCACCTGCCGCAACTCTAGAAAATCCAGGAGGTTCTCCCCTCCAGGCGAGATGAGGCCCATTTCTGCTGAGGCGTCTCGAGGCTAATCACACCTAACTCTGGAACTTCCAAAGGGTCCTTCACACCCTTGCTGCAACTCAAGAAGTTCCCCGACATACCCGTCTCCACTCGATAGGAAGCACGAGAGTTCCGCCCATATCCAGAGGAGCCCCGTTTCCTCCTCCTAGACGAGAGGAGGGATCCTTTCCCTGGTGGTCGGGAAAGAATTCCCGGCATTACCGTCGTATCTCAAGAAGAGGCGCTCTCCACAGGAAAGGCCAGAGAAACTCCAGGGTCGTGCCACCATTCCAGAGTCCCCAGATGTCTCAGTCCATTCCAGGGAAACCTGTTTTCCCTGCACTGCCTCGACTTTCAAGCCGAGGATCGACTCACACCACGTGGCACGTGGGACAGCCTGTGGGAAAGCCTCGTGGGAAAGCTCGAGGGAAAGCCACAGATCCCTTGATCCACGCGAGGAAGCGTGACACTGCTGCTACAGCTCGGGAGGAAAGCGCACGTGCATGGCCCCACTCGAGAGAGGACTGACTGCCCTGGGGAGACTCCAGAAGTACCCAAGATCCATGTCAGCACTGGAGAGGAATCCTCAGGTTCGGCACGACTCCACACAAGGTCTTAGCCCCGGAATCAACGGGAGAGGAATCCCGAGAGGCCCCTGAGCAACTCCCATGGGGACTGGCCTTTCCTGAGGCCACCAGACGGGTCCCTGAGGTCCCCGTCGTAAGTCGAGAGCACCTGCCGCAACTCGAGAAAATCCAGGAGGTTCCCCTCCAGGCGAGATGAGGCCCATTTCCACTGAGGCTCGGCTAATCACACCTAAACTCTGGAACTTCCAAAGGGTCCTTCACACCCTTGCTGCAACTCAAGAAGTTCCCCGACATACCCGTCTCACTCGAGAGGATAAGGGTCCCGCCCACATCCAGAGACCCGTTTCCGCCTCCTAGCTCGAGAGGAGGGATCCTTTCCCTGCGTGGTCGGGAAAGAATTCCCGGCGTTCCCGTCGCATCTCAAGAGAGGCGCTCTCTACAGCGTTCCCGTCGCTTCTCAGAGGAGGCGCTCTCTACAGAATGGCGAGAGGAACTCCAGGGTCGTGCCCCATTCCCAGAGTCCCCAGATGTCTCAGTCCATTCCAGGGAAACCTGTTTTCCCTGCACTGCTCGACTTTCTAAGCGAGAATCGACTCACACCACGGTGGCACGTGGGACATCCCTGTGGAAAACCTCGTGGGAAAGCCTCGTGGGAAAGCCTCGAGGGAAAGCCACAGATCCCTTGATCCAGGCGAAGGGATGCCTGACACTGCTGCTACAGCTCGGGAGGAAAGCTCACGTGGCATGCCCCCACTCGAGACGAGGACTGACTCCCCTGGGGAGACTCCAGAAGTACCCCAAGAAGCATGTCAGCACTGAAGAGGAATCCTCAGATTCCGGCACGAAGCCACACAAGGTCTTAGCCCCGGCATCGACGGAGAGGAATCCCGAGAGGCCCGCGACAACTCGCATGGGGACTGGCCTTTCTGAGGCCACCAGAGCGGTTCCCTGAGGTCCCCGTCGTAAGTCGAGAGCACCTGCCGCAACTCGAGAAAATCCAGGAGGTTCTCCCCTCCAGGCGAGATGAGGCCCATTTCCGCTGAGGCGTCTGAGGCTAAACACATCTAACATTGGAACTTCCAAAGGGTCCTTCACACCCTTGCTGCAACTCAAGAAGTTCCCCGACATACCGTCTCCACTCGAGAGGAAGCACGAGAGTCCGCCCACATCCAGAGGAGCCACGTTTCCTCCTCATTGCTCGAGAGGTTTGATCCTTTCCCTGCGTGGTCGGGAAAGAATTCGCGGCATTCCCGTCCCACATCAAGAGGAGGCGCTCTCCAGAGGAAAAACGAGAGGAACTCCAGAGTCGTGCCCCATTCCAGAGTCCCCAGATGTCTCAGTCCATTCCAGGGAAACCTGTATTCCCTGCACTGCCTCGACTTTCAAGCGAGGATCGACTCACACCACAGTGGCACGTGGGACAGCCCTGTGGGAAAGCCTCGTGGGAAAGCCTCTTGCGAAAGCCTCGAGGCAAAGCCACAGATCAGTTGATACACGCGAAGGAAGCGTGACACTGTTGCTACAGCTCGGGAGGAAAGCGCACGTGTATGCCCCCACTCGAGTAGAGGACTGACTGCCCTGGGGAGACTCCAGAAGTACACCAAGATCTATGTCAGCACTGGAGAGGAATCCTCAGGTTACAGCACCGACTCCACACAAGACCTTAGGCTCCGACATCAACGGGAGAGGAAACCCGAGAGGCCCCTGAGCTACTCACATGGGGACTGGCCTTTCCTGAGGCCAGCCAGAACGGGTCCCTGAGGTCCCCGTCGTAAGTCGAGAGCACCTGCCGCAACTCGAGAAAATCCAGGAGGTTCTCCCCTCCAGGCGAGATGAGGCCCATTTCCACTGAGGCGTCTCGAGGCTAATTACACCTAACCTCTGGAACTTCCAAAGGGTCCTTCACACCCTTGCCGCAACTCAAGAAGTTCCCCTACATGCCCGTCTCCACTCGAGAGGAAGCACGAGAATCCCGCCCACATCCAGAGGAGCCCTGTTTCCTCCTCCTAGCTCGAGGGGAGGGATCCTTTCCCTGCGTGGTCGGGAAAGAATTCCCGGCATTTCCGTCGCATCTGAAGAGGAGGCTCTCTCAACAGGAAAGGCGATAAGAACTCCAGGGTCGTGCAACCATTCCCAGAGTCCCCCAGATATCTCCGTCCGATCCAGGGAAACCTGTTTTCCCAGCACTGCGTCGACTTTCAATCTGAAGATCGACTCACACCACGGTGGCACGTGGGACAGCCCTGTGGGAAAGCCTCGTGGGAAAGCCTCGAGGGAAAGCCACAGATCCCTTGATCCACGCGAATGGAAGCGCGACAGTGCTGCTACAACTCGAGAGGAAAGTGCACGTGCATGCCCCCACTCGAGAGGAGGACTGACTCCACTGGGGAGACTCCAGAAGTACCCCAAGATCCATGTCAGCACTGGAGAGGAATCCTCAGGTTCCGGCACCGATTCCACACAAGGTCTTATGCCCCGGCATCGACGGGAGAGGAATCCCGAGAGGCCCCCGAGCAACTCGCATGGGGACTGGCCTTTTCCTGAGGCCACCAGAGCGGGTCCCTGAGGTCCCAGTCGTAAGTCGAGAGCACCTGCTGCAACTCGAGAAAATCCATTAGGTTCTCCCCTCCAGGCGAGATGAGGCCCTTTTCCGATGAGGCTCCTCAAGGCTAATCACAATTAAACGCTGGAATTTCCCACGGGTCCTTCACACCCTTGCTGCAACTCAAGAAGTTCCCCGTCATACCCGACTCCACTCGAGAAGAAGGACGAGAGTCCCGCCCACATACAGAGGAGCCCCGTTTCCGCCTCATAGCTCTAGAGGAGGGATCCTTTCCTTGCGTGGTCTGGAAAGTATTCCCGGCGTTTCCGTCGCATCTCAAGAGGAGGCGCTCTCCACTTGAAACGGGAGAGGAACTCCAGGTTGTGCCACCCGTTCCCACACTCCCCCAGATGTCTCATTCCATTCCACAGAAACCATTTTTCCCTACACTGCCTCGCTTTCAAGCTGAGGATCGACTCACACCACGGTGGCATGTGGGACCAGCCCTGTGGGAAAGCCTCCGTCGGGAACAGTCCCCCCTCCCTGCTGCCGCCCAATGGAATGAGACTCCCTCTCCTCGCGCGGGAGCTCGCCTGGGAACTCCCAGGTCAGTCTGCCACCTGGATTCCCACAGCTCCTCCCGACTGTAGATGTCGTCAGTTCCATTCGCATCATGGGAGATCTGTGGTTCCCTCGAGGCTTTCAGAGCTTTCCCACGAGGCTTTCCCACAGGGCTGTCCCACATGCCACCGTGGTGTGAGTCGATCCTCAGCTTGAAAGTCGAGGCAGTGTAGGGAAAAATGGTTTCTGTGGAATGGAATGAGACATCTGGGGGAGTGTGGGAACGGTGGCACGAACCTGGAGTTCCTCTCCCGTTTCAAGTGGAGAGCGCCTCCTCTTGAGATGCGACGGAAACGCCGGGAATACTTTCCAGACCACGCAAGGAAAGGATCCCTCCTCTAGAGCTATGAGGCGGAAACGGGGCTCCTCTGTATGTGGGCGGGACTCTCGTCCTTCTTCTCGAGTGGAGTCGGGTATGACGGGGAACTTCTTGAGTTGCAGCAAGGGTGTGAAGGACCCGTGGGAAATTCCAGCGTTTAATTGTGATTAGCCTTGAGGAGCCTCATCGGAAAAGGGCCTCATCTCGCCTGGAGGGGAGAACCTAATGGATTTTCTCGAGTTGCGGCAGGTGCTCTCGACTTACGACTGGGACCTCAGGGACCCGCTCTGGTGGCCTCAGGAAAGGCCAGTCCCCATGCGAGTTGCTCGGGGCCTCTCGGGATTCCTCTCCCGTCGATGCCGGGGCCTAAGACCTTGTGTGGAATCGGTGCCGGAACCTGAGGATTCCTCTCCAGTGCTGACATGGATCTTGGGGTACTTCTGGAGTCTCCCCAGTGGAGTCAGTCCTCCTCTCGAGTGGGGGCATGCACGTGCACTTTCCTCTCGAGTTGTAGCAGCACTGTCGCGCTTCCATTCGCGTGGATCAAGGGATCTGTGGCTTTCCCTCGAGGCTTTCCCACGAGGCTTTCCCACAGGGCTGTCCCACGTGCCACCGTGGTGTGAGTCGATCTTCAGATTGAAAGTCGACGCAGTGCTGGGAAAACAGGTTTCCCTGGATCGGACGGAGACATCTGGGGGACTCTGGGAATGGTGGCACGACCCTGGAGTTCTTATCGCCTTTCCTGTTGAGAGAGCCTCCTCTTGCAGATGCGACGGAAATGCCGGGAATTCTTTCCCGACCACGCAGGGAAAGGATCCCTCCCCTCGAGCTAGGAGGAGGAAACAGGGCTCCTCTGGATGTGGGCGGGATTCTCGTGCTTCCTCTCGAGTGGAGACGGGCTATGTCGGGGAACTTCTTGAGTTGCGGCAAGGGTGTGAAGGACCCTTTGGAAGTTCCAGAGGTTAGGTGTAATTAGCCTCGAGACGCCTCAGTGGAAATGGGCCTCATCTCGCCTGGAGGGGAGAACCTCCTGGATTTTCTCGAGTTGCGGCAGGTGCTCTCGACTTACGACGGGGACCTCAGGGACCCGTCTCTGGCTGGCCTCAGGAAAGGCCAGTCCCCATGCTGAGTAGCTCAGGGGCCTCTCGGGATTCCTCTCCCGTTGATGTCGGAGCCTAAGGTCTTGTGTGGAGTCGGTGCCTGGTAACCTGAGGATTCCTCTCCAGTGCTGACATAGATCTTGGTGTACTTCTGGAGTCTCCCCAGGGCAGTCAGTCCTCTACTCGAGTGGGGGCATACACGTGCGCTTTCCTCCCGAGCTGTAGCAACAGTGTCACGCTTCCTTCGCGTGTATCAACTGATCTGTGGCTTTCCCTCGAGGCTTTCGCAAGAGGCTTTCCCACGAGGCTTTCCCACAGGGCTGTCCCACGTGCCACTGTGGTGTGAGTCGATCCTCGGCTTGAAAGTCGAGGCAGTGCAGGGAATACAGGTTTCCCTGGAATGGACTGAGACATCTGGGGACTCTGGGAATGGGGGCACGACTCTGGAGTTCCTCTCGTTTTTCCTCTGGAGAGCGCCTCCTCTTGATGTGGGACGGGAATGCCGCGAATTCTTTCCCGACCACGCAGGGAAAGGATCAAACCTCTCGAGCAATGAGGAGGAAACGTGGCTCCTCTGGATGTGGGCGGACTTTCCTGCTTCCTCTCGAGTGGAGACGGGTATGTCGGGGAACTTCTTGAGTTGCAGCAAGGGTGTGAAGGACCCTTTGGAAGTTCCATAGGTTAGGATTGATTAGCTCAGACGTCTCAGCGGAAATGGGCCTCATCTCGCCTGGAGGGAGAACCTCTGGATTTTTCGAGTTGCGCAGTGCTCTCGACTTACGACGGGGACCTCAGGGACCGCTCTGGTGGCCTCAGGAAAGGCCAGTCCCATGCGAGTTGTCGCGGGCCTCTCGGGTTTCCTCTCCCTCGATGCCGGGCCTAAGACCTTGTGTGGCTTCGGTGCCGGAATCTGAGGATTCCTCTTCAGTGCTGACATGCTTCTTGGGGTACTTCTGGAGTCTCCCCAGGGGAGTCAGTCCTCGTCTCGAGTGGGGGCATGCACGTGAGCTTTCCTCCCGAGCTGTAGCAGCAGTGTCAGGCATCCTTCGCCTGGATCAAGGGATCTGTGGCTTTCCCTCGAGGCTTTCCCACGAGGCTTTCCCACGAGGTTTTCCCACAGGGATGTCCCACGTGCCACCGTGGTGTGAGTCGATTCTCGGCTAGAAAGTCGAGACAGTGCAGGGAAAACAGGTTTCCCTGGAATGGACTGAGACATCTGGGGACTCTGGGAATGGTGGCACGACCCTGGAGTTCCTCTCGCCATTCCTGTAGAGAGCGCCTCCTCTTGAGATGCGACGGGAACGCCGGGAATTCTTTCCGACCACGCAGGGAAAGGATCCCTCCTCTCGAGCTAGCAGGCGGAAACGGGGCCACTCTGGATATGGGCGGGACCCTTGGATCCTCTGAGTGAGACGGGTATGTCGGGAACTTCTTGAGTTGCAGCAAGGGTGTGAAGGACCCTTTGGAAGTTCCAGAGTTTAAGTGTGATTACCTCCCTTGTTGCCTCAGCGGAAATGGGCCTCATCTCGCCTGGATTGGGGAACCTCCTGGATTTTCTCGAGTTGCGCAGTGCTCTCGACTTACGATGGGGACCTCAGGGACCCACCCTGGTGGCCTCAGGAAAGGCCAGTCCCCATGGGAATTGCTCTGGGGCCTCTCGGGATTCCTCTCCCGTAGATTCCGGGGTCTAGACCTTGTGTGGAGTCGTGCCGGAACCTGAGCATTCCTCTCCAGTGCTGACATGGATCTTGGGGTACTTCTGGAGTCTCCCCAGGGGAGTCAGTCCTCATCTCGAGTGGGGCATGCACGTGCGATTTCCTCCCGATCTGTAGCAGCAGTGTCATGCTTCTTTCGCGTGGATCAAGGGATCTGTGTCTTTCCCTCGATGCTTTTCCCACGAGGCTTTCCACAGAGCTGTCCCACGTGCCACCGTTTTGTGAGTCGATCCTCGCTTGAAAGTCGAGGCAGTGCAGGGAAAACAGGTTTCCCTGGAATGGACTGAGACATCTGGGTGACTCTGGAATGGTGGCACGACCCTGGAGTTTCTCTGGCCTTTCCTGTGCAGAGCGCCTCTTCTTGAGATACGACGGTAATGCCGGGAATTCTTTCCCGACCACGCAGGGAAAGGATCCCTCCTCTCGGTCTAGGAGGAGGAAACGGGGCTCCTCTGGATATGGGCGGAACTCTCGTGCTTCCTATCGAGTGGAGACGGGTATGTCGGGGAACTTCTTGAGTTGCAGCAAGGGTGTGAAGGACCCTTTGGAAGTTCCAGATGTTAGATGTGATTAGCCTCGAGATGCCTCAGCAGAAATGGGCCTCATCTCGCCTGGAGGAGAACCTCCTGGATTTTCTAGAGTTGCGGCAGGTGCTCTCAACTTACGACGGGGACCTCAGGGACCGTTCTGGTGGCCTCAGGAAAGGCCAGTCCCCATGCGAGTTGCTCGGGGGCCTCTCGGATTCCTCTCCCGTCGATGCCAGGGCCTAAGATCTTGTGTGGAGTCGGTGCCGGAACCTGAGGATTCCTCTCCAGTGCTGACATGGATCTTGGGGTACTTCTGGAGTCTCCCCAGGGCAGTCAGTCCTCTACTCGAGTGGGGGCATACACGTGCGCTTTCCTCCCGAGCTGTAGCAGCAGTGTCACGCTTCCTTCGCGTGTATCAACTGATCTGTGGCTTTCCCTCGAGGCTTTCGCAAGAGGCTTTCCCACGAGGCTTTCCACAGGGCTGTCCCACGTGCCACTGTGGTGTGAGTCGATCCTCGGCTTTGAAAGTCGAGGCAGTGCAGGGAATACAGGTTTCCCTGGAATGGACTGAGACATCTGGGGGACTCTGGGAATGGGGGCACGACTCTGGAGTTCCTCTCGTTTTTCCTCTGGAGAGCGCCTCCTCTTGATGTGGGACGGGAATGCCGCGAATTCTTTCCCGACCACGCAGGGAAAGGATCAAACCTCTCGAGCAATGAGGAGGAAACGTGGCTCCTCTGGATGTGGGCGGGACTTTTCCTGCTTCCTCTCGAGTGGAGACGGGTATGTCGGGGAACTTCTTGAGTTGCAGCAAGGGTGTGAAGGACCCTTTGGAAGTTCCATAGGTTAGGTTTGATTAGCCTCGAGACGTCTCAGCGGAAATGGGCCTCATCTCGCCTGGAGGGGAGAACCTCCTGGATTTTCTCGAGTTGCGACAGGTGCTCTCGACTTACGACGGGGACCTCAGGGACCCGCGCTCTGGTGGCCTCAGAAAAGGCCAGTCCCCATGCGAGTTGCTCGGTGCCTCTCGGTTTTCCTCTCCCGTCGATGCCGGGGCCTAAGACCTTGTGTGGCTTCGGTGCCGGAATCTGAGGATTCCTCTTCAGTGCTGACATGCTTCTTGGGGTACTTCTGGAGTCTCCCCAGGGGAGTCAGTCCTCGTCTCGAGTGGGGGGCATGCACGTGAGCTTTCCTCCCGAGCTGTAGCAGCAGTGTCAGGCATCCCTTCGCCTGATCAAGGGATCTGTGGCTTTCCCTCGAGGCTTTCCCACGAGGCTTTTCCCACGAGGTTTCCCACAGGGATGTCCCACGTGCCACCGTGGTGTGAGTCCATTCTCGGCTAGAAAGTCGAGACAGTGCAGGGAAAACAGGTTTCCCTGGAATGGACTGAGACATCTGGGAGACTCTGGGAATGGTGGCACGACCCTGGAGTTCCTCTCGCCATTCCTGTAGAGAGCGCCTCCTCTTGAGATGCGACGGGAACGCCGGAATTCTTCCCGAACCACGCAGGGAAAGGATCCCTCCTCTCGAGCTAGCAGGCGGAAACGGGCCACTCTGGATATGGGCGGACCCTTGGGATCCTCTGAGTAGAGACGGTATGTCAGGGAACTTCTTGAGTTGCAGGCAAGGGTGGTGAAGGACCCTTTGGAAGTTCCAGAGTTTAATGTGATTACCGCCCTTGTTGCCTCAGCGGAAATGGGCCTCATCTCGCCTGGATTGGGGGAACCTCCTGGATTTTCTCGAGTTGCGGCAGGTGCTCTCGACTTACGATGGGGACCTCAGGGACCCACCCTGGTGCCGCTCAGGAAAGGCCAGTCCCCATGGGAATTGCTCTGGGGCTCTCGGGATTCCTCTCCCGTAGATTCCGGGGTCTAGACCTTGTGTGGAGTCCGTGCCGGAACCTGAGGATTCCTCTCCAGTGCTGACATGGATCTTGGGGTACTTCTGGAGTCTCCCCAGGGAAGTCAGTCCTCATCTCGAGTGGGCCATGCACGTGCGATTCCGATCTGTAGCAATCCAGTGTCATGCTTCTCTTACGCGTAGGATCAAGCGGATCTGTGTCTTTCCCTCGATGCTTTCCCACGA
>NW_017192800.1:0-10105 GCF_001704415.2 Capra hircus
ATGCTGTAGCAGCAGTGTCACGCTTCCCCATGCCTGGACCAAGGGATCTGTGGCTTTCCTCGAGTCTTTCCCACTAGGCTTTCCCACAGGGCTGTCCACATGTGACGGTGGTGTGAGTCGATCCTCGCATGAAGGCCAAGGCAGTGCAGGGAAAACAGGTTCCTGTGGAATGGACTGAGACATCTGGGTGAGTCTCGGAATGGTGGCACGACCCTGCAGTTCCTCTCGCCTTTCCTTTGGAGAGCGCCTCCTCTTGAGATGCGATGGGAATGCCGGGAATTCTTTCCCGACCAATCATGGAAAGGATCGCACATCTCGAGCTACGAGCGGAAACGGAGCTCCTCTGGATGTGGCCGGGACACTCGTGCTTCCTCTTGAGTGGAGACGGGTATGTCGGGGAACTTCTTGAGTTGCAGCATGACTGTGAAAGACTCTTTGGAAGTTCCAGAGGTTAGGTGTTATTAGCCTCGAGACGCCTCAGTGGAAATGGGCCTCATCTCGCCTGGAGGGGAGACTTCCTGGATTTTCTCGAGTGTGGCAGGTGCTCTAGAATTACGACGGGGACCTCAGGAACCCTCTCCGGTGTCCTGAGGAAAGGCCAGGCTCCATGCGAGTTGTTCGATGGCCTCTTGGGATTCCTCTCCCGTTGATGCCGGGGTCTGAGACCTTGTACGGAGTCGGTGCCGGAACCTGAGGATTCCTCTCCAGTGCTGACATGGATCTTGGGTACTACTGGAGTCTCCCGAGGGAAGTCAGTCCTCGTCTCGAGTGGGGGCATGCACGTGCGCTTTCCTCCCGAGCTGTAGCAGCAGTGTCACGCTTCCCTGCGCGTGAATCAAGGGATCTGTGGCTTTCCCTCGAGGCTTTCTCACGAGGCTTTCCCACAGGGCTGTCCCACGTACCACCATGGTGTGAGTTGATCCCCAGCTTGAAGTCGAGGCAGTGCAGGGAAAACAGGATTTCCTGGAATTGACTGAGACATCTGGGGGACTCTGGGAATGGTGGCATGACAGGGAGTTCCTCTCGCCTTTCCTGTGGAGAGTGACTCCCGAGAATTCTTTCGCTATCACGCTGGGAAAGGATCCCTCCTCTCGAGCTATGAGTCAGAAACGGGGCTCCTCTGGATGTGGGCGGGACTCTCGTGCCTCCTCTCGAGTGGAGACGGGTATGTCGTGGAACTTCTTGAGTTGCAGCAAGGGTGTGAAGGACCCTTTGGAAATTCCAGAGCTTAGGTGTGATTAGCCTCGAGACGCCCAGCGGAAATGGGCCCATCTCTCCTGGAAGGGACAACCACCTGGATTTTCTCAAGTTGCGGCAGGTGCTCTCGACCTATGACGGGGACCTCAGGGAACCGCTCTGTTGGCCTGAGGAAATGCCAGTCCCATGCGAGTTGCACGGTGGCCTCTCAGGTTTCCTCTCCCGTCGATGCCTGGGCCTAAGACCTTGTTTGGAGTCGGTGCCAGAACCAGAGGATTCCTCTCCAGTGCTGACATGGATCTTGGGGTACTTCTGGAGTCTCCCCAGGGGAGTCAGTCCTCGTCTCGAGTGGGGGCATGCACGTGTGCTTTCCTCCCGAGCTGTAGCAGCAGTGTCACGCTTCCCTTCGCGTGGATCAAGGGATCTGTGGCTTTCCCTCGAGGCTTTCCCACGAGACTTTCCCACGAGGCTTTCCCACAGGCTGTCCCACGTGCCACCGTGGTGAAAGTCGACCCTGGGCTTGAAAGTCGAGGCAGTGCAGGGAAAACAGGTTTCCCTGGAATGGACTGAGACATCTGGGGGACTCTGGGAATGGTGTCACGACCCTGGACTTCCTCTCGCCTTTCCTGTGGAGAGCACCACCTCTTGAGATGCAACGGGAACGCCGGAAATTCTTTCCCCACCAAGCAGGGAAAGGATCCCTCCTCTCGAGCTAGGAGGCGGAAACGGGGCTCCTCTGGATGTGGGCGGGACTCTCGTACTTCCTCTCGAGTGTCGACGGGTATGTGGGGAACTTCTTGAGTTGCAGGAAGGGTGTGAAGGACGCTTTGCAAGTTCCAGAGGTTAGGTGTGATTAGCGTCGAGATGCCTCAGTGGAAATGGGCCTCATCTCGCCTGGAGGGGAGAACTCCTGAATTTTCTCGAGTTGCGGCAGGTGCTCTCGACTTACGACAGGGACCTCAGGGACCCGCTCTGGTGGACTCAGGAAAGGACAGTCCCCATGCAAGTTGCTCGGGGGCCTCTCGGGATTCCTCTCCCCGTCGATGCCGGGGCCTAAGACTTTGTGTGGAGTCGGTGCCGGAACCTGAGGTTTCCTAACAGTGCTGACATGGATCTTGGGGTACTTCTGAAGTCTCCCCAGGGGAGTCAGTCCTCGTCTCGAGTGGGGGCATGCACGTGCGCTTTCCTCCCGAGCTGTAGCAGCAGTGTCACACTTCTTGGCGATTGGATCATGGTATCAGTGGCTTTCCCTGAAGGCTTTCCCTCGAGGCTTTTCCACGAGGCTTTCCCACAGGGCTGTCCCACGTGCCACCGTGGTGTGAGTTGATCCTCGGCTTGAAAGTCGAGGCAGTGCAGGGAAAACAAGTTTCCCTGGAATGGACTGAGACATCTGAGGGAATCTGGGAATGGTGGCACGACCCTGGAGTTCCTCTCGCCTTTTCTGTGGAGAGCGCCTACTCTTGAGATGCGACGGGAATGCCGGAAATTCTTTCCCGACCACGCAGGGAAAGCATCCCTTCTTTCCAGCTATGAGGTGGAAACGGGGTCCTCCTCATGTGGGAGAGACTCTCGTGCTTCCTCTCGAGTGGAGACGGGCAGGTTGGGGAACTTCTTGAGTTGCAGCAAGGGTGAGAAGGACCCTTTGGCAGTTCTAGAGGTTAGGTGTGATTAGCCCCGAGATGCCTCAATGGAAATGGGCCTCATCTCGCCTGGAGGGGAGAAACTCCTGGATATTCTAGAGTTGCTGCAGGTGCTCTCGACTTACGATGGGGACCTCAGGGACCCGCTCTGGTGGCCTCAGGAAATTCCAGTCCCCATGCGAGTTGCTCGGGGCACTCTCCGGATTCCTCTCCCGTCGATGCCGGGGCCTCAGACCTTACGTAGAGTCGGTGCTGTAACCTGAGGATTCCTCTCCAGTGCTGACATGGATCTTGGTGTACTGCTGGAGTCTCCCCAGGGGAGTCAGTCCTCGTCTCGGTTGAGGGCATGCACGTGCGCTTTCCTCCCCAGCTGTAGCAGCAGTGTCGCGCTTCCCTTCGCGTGGATCAAGGGATCTGCGGCTTTCCCTCGAGGCTTTCCCACGAGGCTTTCCCACGAGGCTTTGCCACAGGGCTGTCCCACGTGCCACAGTGGTGTGAGTCGATCCTCGGCTTGAAAGTCGAGTCAGAGCGGGGAAACAGGTTTCCCTGGAATGGACTGAGACATCTGGGGGACTCGGAGAATGGTGGCATGTCCCTGGAGTTCCTCTCGCCTTTCCTGTGAAGAGCGCCTCCTCTTGAGATGGGACGGGAACGCCGGGAATTCTTTCCCGACCTCCCAGGGAAAGGATCCCTCCTCTCGAGCTATGAGGCGGAAACGGGGCTCCTCTGGATGTGGGCGGAACTATCGTGCTTCCTCTTGAGTGGAGATGGGTATGTCGGGGAACTTCTTGATTTGCAGCAAGGGTGTGAAGGACCCTTTGGAAGTTCCAGAGTTTAAGTGTGCTTAGCCTTGAGATGTGTCAGCGGAAATAGGCTTCATTTTGCCTGGAGGGGAAACATCCTTGATTTTCTCGAGTTGCGGCAGGTGCTCTCGACTTACGACGGGGACCGCAGGGACCCGCTCTGGTGGCCTCAGGAAAGGCCAGTCAAGATCCAAGACAGCACTGGAGAGGGAGAGACATCACGAGAGGCTTCCGAGCAACTCGCATGGTGACTGGCCTTTCCTGAGGACACCAAAGCGGGTCCCTGAGGTCCCCGTCGTAAGTTGAGAGCACCTGGCGCAACTCGAGAAAATCCAGGAGGTTCTCCCCTCCAGGCGAGATGAGATCCATTTGCGCTGAGGCATCTCGAGGTTAATCACACCTAACCTCTGGAACTTCCAAAGGGCCCTTCACACCCTTGCTGCAACTCAAGAAGTTCCCCGACATACCCGTTTCCACTCGAAAGGAAGCACGAGAGTCCCGCCCACAACCAGAAGAGCCCCGTTTCAGCCTCATAGCTCGAGAGGAGGGATCCTTTCCCTGCGTGCTCGGAAAGAATTTCCGGCGTTCCCGTCGCATCTCAAGAAGAGGCGCTCTCCACAGGAAAGGCGAGAGGAACTCAGGGTCGTGCCACCATTCCCAGAGCCCCCAGATGTCTCAGTCGATTCCAGGGAAACCTCTTTCCCCGCAATGCCTCGACTTTCAAGCCGAGGATCGACTCAGACCTCGGTGGCACGTGGGACAGCCCTGTGAAAAGCCTAGTGGGAAAGCCTTTTGGGAAAGCCTACAGAGAAAGCCACAGATCCCTGGATCCACGCAAAGGGAAGCGTGACACTGCTGCTATAGCTCGGGAGGAAAGCGCACGGCACGCCACACTCGCGACGAGGACTGACTCCCCTGGGAGACTCCAGAAGTACCCCAAGATCCATGTCAGAACTGGAGAGGAATCCTCAGGTTCCGGCACCGACTCCACACAAGGTCTCAGGCCCCGGCATAGACGGGAGAGGAATCGCTAGAGGCGCACGAGCAACTCGCATGGGGACGGGCCTTTCCTGAGGGCACTAGAGCGGGTCCCTGAGGTCCCCGTCGTAAGCCGAGAGCACCTGCGGCAACTCGAGAAAATCCAGGAGGTTATCCCCTCCAAGCGAGATGAGGCCCATTTCCGCTGAGGTCTCGAGGCTAATCACACCTAACCTCTGAACTTCCAAAGGGTCCTTCACACCCTTGCTGCAACTCAAGAAGTTCCCCGACATACCCGTCTCCACTCGAGAGAAGCACGAGAGTCCCGCCCATCCAGAGGAGCCCCGTTTCCGCCTCCTAGCTCGAGAGGAGGGATCCTTTCCCTGCGTGGTCGGGAAAGAATTCCCGGCGTTCCCGTCGCATCTCAAGAGGAGGCGCTCTCCTCAGGAAAGGCGAGAGGAACTCCAGGGTCGTGCCACCATTCCCAGAGTCCCCCAGATGTCTCAGTCCATCCAGGGAAACCTGTTTTCCCTGCACTGCCTCGACTTCAAGCTGAGGATCGACTCACACCACGGAGGCAAGTGGACAGCCCTGTGGAAAAGCCTCGCGGGAAGCCTAGTGGGAAAGCCTCGAGGGAAAGCCACAGATCCCTTGATCCACCGCGAAGGGAAGCGTGACACTGCTTCTACAGCTCGGGAGGAAAGCGCACGTGCATGCCCCCACTCGAGACGAGGACTGACTCCCCTGGGGAGACTCCAGAAGTACCCCAAGATCCATGTCAGCACTGGAGAGGAATCCTCAGGTTCCGGCACCGACACACACATGGTCTTGGCCCCGTCATCGATGGGAGAATCCGGAGACCCCGAGCAACTCGCATGGGGACTGGACTTTCCTGAGGCCACCAGACCGGGTCCCTGAGGTCCCCGTCATAACTCGAAAGCACCTGCCGAAACTCGAGAGAATCCAGGAGGTTCTCCCGTCCAGGCGAGATGATGCCCATTTCCGTTGAGGCATCTCGAGGCTAATCACACCTAACCTCTGGAACTTCCAGAGGGTCCTTCACACCCTTGCTGCAACTCAAGAAGTTCCCCGACATACCCGTCTCCACTCGAGAGGAAGCACTAGAGTCCCGCCCACATCCAGAGGAGCCCCGTTTCCCCCTGCTAGCTCGAGAGAAGTGATCCTTTCCCTGAGTGGTCGGGAAAGAATTCCCGGCGTTCCCGTCGCATGCCAAGTGGATGCGCTCTCCACAAGAAAGGCGAGAGGAACTCCAGGGTCGTGTCACCATTCCCAGAGACCCCAGATGTCTCAGTCCATTCCAGGGATACCTGTATTCCCTGCACTGCCTCGACTTTCAAGCCGAGGATCGACTCACACCACGGTGGCACGTGGGACAGCCCTGTGGGAAAGCCTCGTGGGAAAGCCTCGTGGGAAAGCCTCGAGGGAAATCCACAATCCCTTGATCCACGCGAAGGGAAGCGTGACACTGCTGCTACAGCTCGGGAGGAACGAGCACGTGCATGCCCCCACTCGAGACGAGGACTGACTCCCCTGGGGAGACTCCAGAAGTACCCCAAGATCCATGTCAGCACTGGAGAGGAATCCTCAGGTTCCGGCACCGACTCCACACAAGGTCTTAGGCCCCGGCATCGACGGAGAGGAATCCCGAGTGGCCCCCGAGCAACTTGCATGGGGACTGGCCTTTCCTGAGGCCACCAGAGCGGGTCCCTGAGGTCCCGTCGTTAGTCGAGAGCACCTGCCGTCACTCGAGAAAATCCAGGAGGTTCTCCCCTCCAAGCGAGATGAGGCCCATTTCCGCTGAGGCGTCTCGAGAGTAATCACACCTAACCTCTTGAACTTCCAAAGGGTCCTTCACACCCTTGCTGCAACTCAAGAAGTTCCCCGACATTCCCGTCTCCACTCGAGATGAAGCACGAGAGTCTCGCCCACATCCAGAGGAGCCCCGTTTCCGCCTCCTAGCTCGAGAGGAGGGATCCTTTCCCTGCGTGGTCGGCAAAGAATTCCCGGCGTTCCCATCTCATCTCAAGAGGAGGCGCGCTCCTCAGGAAAGGCGAGAGGAACTCCAGGGTCGTGCCACCATTCCCAGAGTCCCCAGATGTCTCAGTCCAATCCAGGGAAACCTGTTTTCCCTGCACTGCCTCGACATTCAAGCTGAGGATCGACTCACACCACGGAGGCAAGTGGGACAGCCCTGTGGAAAAGCCTCGCGGGATAGCCTAGTGGGAAAGCCTCGAGGGAAAGCCACAGATCCCTTGATCCACGCGAAGGGAAGCTTGACACTGCTTCTACAGCTCGGGAGGAAAGCGCACGTGCATGCCCCCACTCGAGACGAGGACTGACTCCCCTGGGGAGACTCCAGAAGTACCCCAAGATCCATGTCAGCACTGGAGAGGAATCCTCAGGTTCCGGCACCGACACCACACATGGTCTTGTGCCCCGTCATCGATGGGAGAGGATATCCGGAGACACCCCCGAGCAACTCGCATGGGGACTGGACTTTCCTGAGGCCACCAGACCGGGTCCCTGAGGTCCCCGTCATAACTCGAAAGCACCTGCCGAAACTCGAGAGAATCCAGGAGGTTCTCCCGTCCAGGCGAGATGATGCCCATTTCCGTTGAGGCATCTCGAGGCTAATCACACCTAACCTCTGGAACTTCCAAAGGGTCCTTCACACCCTTGCTGCAACTCAAGAAGTTCCCCGACATACCCGTCTCCACTCGAGAGAAGCACGAGAGTCCGCCACATCCAGAGGAGCCCCGTTTCCCGCCTCCTAGCTCGAGAGGAGGGATCCTTTCCCTGCGTGGTCGGAAAGAATTCCGGCGTTCCCGTCGCATCTCAAGAGGAGGCGCTCTCCACAGGAAAGGCAGAGGAACTCCAGGTCGTGCCACCATTCCCAGAGTCCCCCAGATGTCTCAGTCCATTCCAGGGAAACCTGTTTTCCCTGCACTGCCTCGACTTCAAGCCGAGGATCGACTCACACCACGGTGGCACGTGGGACAGCCCTGTGGAAAGCCTCGTGGAAAGCCTCGTGGGAAAGCCTCGAGGGAAAGCCACAGATCCCTTGATCCCGCGAAGGGAAGCGTGACACTGCTGCTACAGCTCGGGAGGAAAGCGCACGTGCATGCCCCACTCGAGACGAGGACTGACTCCCCTGGGGAGACTCCAGAAGTACCCCAAGATCCATGTCAGCACTGGAGAGGAATCCTCAGGTTCCGGCACCGACACCCACAAGGTCTTGCCCGCATCGACTGGGAGAAATCCCGGAGACCCCGAGCAACTCGCATGGGGACTGGCCTTTCCTGAGGCCACCAGAGCGGGTCCCTGAGGTCCCCGTCGTAAGTCGAAGCACCTGCCGCAAACTGAGAAATCCAGGAGGTTCTCCCCTCCAGGCGAGATGAGGCCCATTTCCGCTGAGGCGTCTCGAGGCTAATCACACCTAACCTCTGGAACTTCCAAAGGGTCCTTCACACCCTTGCTGCAACTCAAGAAGTTCCCCGACATACCGTCTCCACTCGAGAGAAAGCACGAGAGTCCCGCCCACATCCAGAGGAGCCCCGTTTCCGCCTCTAGCTCGAGAGGAGGGATCCTTTCCCTGCGTGGTCGGGAAAGAATTCCCGGCGTTCCCGTCGCATCTCAAGAGGAGGCGCTCTCCACAGGAAAGGCGAGAGGAACTCCAGGGTCGTGCACCATTCCCAGAGTCCCCAGATGTCTCAGTCCATTCCAGGGAAACCTGTTTTCCCTGCACTGCCTCGACTTTCAAGCCGAGGATCGACTCACACCACGGTGGCACGTGGGACAGCCCTGTGGGAAAGCCTCGTGGGAAAGCCTCGTGGGAAAGCCACAGATCCCTTGATCCACGCGAAGGGAAGCGTGACACTGCTGCTACAGCTCGGGAGGAACGCACGTGCATGCCCCACTCGAGACGAGGACTGACTCCCTGGGGAGACTCCAGAAGTACCCAAGATCCATGTCAGCACTGGAGAGGAATCCTCAGGTTCCGGCACCGACTCCACACAAGGTCTTAGGCCCCGCATCGACGGAGAGGAATCCCGAGAGGCCCCGAGCAACTCGCATGGGGACTGGCCTTTCCTGAGGCCACCAGAGCGGGTCCCTGAGGTCCCCGTCGTAAGTCGAGAGCACCTGCCCAACTCGAGAAAATCCAGGAGGTTCTCCCCTCCAGGCGAGATGAGGCCCATTTCCGCTGAGGCGTCTCGAGGCTAATCACACTAACCTCTGGAACTTCCAAAGGTCCTTCACACCCTTGCTGCAACTCAAGAAGTTCCCCGACATACCCGTCTCCACTCGAGAGGAAGCACGAGAGTCCCGCCCACATCCAGAGGAGCCCCGTTTCCGCCTCCTAGCTCGAGAGGAGGGATCCTTTCCCTGGTCGGGAAAGAATTCCCGGCGTTCCCGTCGCATCTCAAGAGGAGGCGCTCTCCACAGGAAAGGCGAGAGGAACTCCAGGGTCGTGCCACCATTCCCAGAGTCCCCCAGATGTCTCAGTCCATTCCAGGGAAACCTGTTTTCCCTGCACTGCCTCGACTTTCAAGCCGAGGATCGACTCACACCACGGTGGCACGTGGGACAGCCCTGTGGGAAAGCCTCGTGGGAAAGCCTCGAGGGAAAGCCACAGATCCCTTGATCCACGCGAAGGGAAGCGTGACACTGCTGCTACAGCTCGGGAGGAAAGCGCACGTGCATGCCCCACTCGAGACGAGGACTGACTCCCCTGGGGAGACTCCAGAAGTACCCCAAGATCCATGTCAGCACTGGAGAGGAATCCTCAGGTTCCGGCACCGACTCCACACAAGGTCTTAGGCCCCGCATCGACGGGAGAGGAATCCCGAGAGGCCCCGAGCAACTCGCATGGGGACTGGCCTTTCCTGAGGCCACCAGAGCGGGTCCCTGAGGTCCCCGTCGTAAGTCGAGAGCACCTGCCGCAACTCGAGAAAATCCAGGAGGTTCTCCCCTCCAGGCGAGATGAGGCCCATTTCCGCTGAGGCTCTCGAGGCTAATCACACCTAAACTCTGGAACTTCCAAAGGGTCCTTCACACCCTTGCTGCAACTCAAGAAGTTCCCGACATACCCGTCTCCACTCGAGAGGAAGCACGAGAGTCCCGCCCACATCCAGAGGAGCCCCGTTTTCCGCCTCCTAGCTCGAGAGGAGGATCCTTTCCCTGCGTGGTCGGGAAAGAATTCCCGCGTTCCCGTCGCATCTCAAGAGGAGGCGCTCTCCACAGGAAAGGCGAGAGGAACTCCAGGGTCCACCATTCCCAGAGTCCCCCAGATGTCTCAGTCCATTCCAGGAAACCTGTTTTCCCTGCACTGCCTCGACTTTCAAGCCGAGGATCAACTCACACCGGTGCACGTGGGACAGCCCTGTGGGAAAGCCTCGTGGGAAAGGTGGAAAGCCTCGAGGAAAGCCACAGATCCCTTGATCCACGCGAAGGGAAGCATGAACTGCT
>NW_017192801.1:0-10105 GCF_001704415.2 Capra hircus
CCAGGGAAACCTATTTTCCCTGCACTGCCTCGACTTTCAAGCCGAGGATCGACTCACACGGGGGCACGTGGGACAGCCCTGTGCCTCGTGGGAAAGCCTCGTGGGAAAGCCTCGAGGGAAAGCCACAGATCCCTTGATCCACGCGAAGGAAGCGTGACACTGCTGCTACAGCTCGGGAGGAAAGCGACGTGCATGCCCCACTCGAGACGAGGACTGACTCCCCTGGGGAGACTCCAGAAGTACCCAAGATCCATGTCAGCACTGGAGAGGAATCCTCAGGTTCCGGCACGACTCCACACAAGGTCTTAGCCCCGGCATCGACGGGAGAGGAATCCGAGAGGCCCCGAGCAACTCGCATGGGGACTGGCCTTTCCTGAGGCCACCAGAGCGGTCCCTGAGGTCCCCATCATAAGTCGAGAGCACCTGCCCCAACTCGAGAAAATCCAGGAGGTTCTCCCCTCCAGGCGAGATGAGGCCCATTTCCGCTGAGGTCTCGAGGCTAATCACACCTAAATATCTGGAACTTCCAAAAGGTCCTTCACACCCTTGCTGCAACTCAAGAAGTTCCCGACATACCCGTCTCCACTCGAGAGGAAGCACGAGAATCCCACCCACATCCAGAGGAGCCCCGTTTCCGCCTCCTAGCTCGAGAGGGAGGATCCTTTCCCTGCGTGGTCGGGAAGAATTCCCGGCGTTCCCGTCGCATCTCAAGAGGCGCTCTCCACAGGAAAGGCGAGAGGAACTCCAGGGTCGTGCCACCATTCCCAGAGTCCCCCAGATGTCTCAGTCCATTCCAGGGAAACCTGTTTTCCCTGCACTGCCTCGACTTTCAAGCCGAGGATCGACTCACACCACGGTGGCACGTGGGACAGCCCTGTGGGAAAGCCTCGTGGGAAACTCGTGGAAAGCCTCCTTGGAAAGCCACAGATCCCTTGATCCACGCGAAGGAAGCGTGACACTGCTGCTACAGCTCGGAGGAAAGCGCACGTGCATGCCCCCACTCGAGACGAGGACTGACTCCCCTGGGGAGACTCCAGAAGTACCCCAAGATCCATGTCAGCACTGGAGAGGAATCCTCAGGTTCCGGCACCGACTCCACACAAGTCTTAGGCCCCGGCATCGACGGGAGAGGAATCCGAGAGGCCCCCGAGCAACTCGCATGGGGACTGGCCTTTTCCTGAGGCCACCAGAGCGGGTCCCTGAGGTCCCCGTCGTAAGTCGAGAGCACCTGCCGCAACTCGAGAAAATCCAGGAGGTTCTCCCCTCCAGGCGAGATGAGGCCCATTTCCGCTGAGGCGTCTCGAGGCTAATCACACCTAACCTCTGGAACTTCCAAAGGGTCCTTCACACCCTTGCTGCAACTCAAGAAGTTCCCCGACATACCGTCTCCACTCGAGAGGAAGCACGAGAGAGTCCCCACATCCAGAGGAGCCCCGTTTCCGCCTCCTAGCTCGAGAGGAGGATCCTTTCCCTGCGTGGTCGGGAAAGAATTCCCGGCGTTCCCGTCGCATCTCAAGAGGAGGCGCTCTCCACAGGAAAGGCGAGAGGAACTCCAGGGTCGTGCCACCATTTCCAGAGTCCCCCAGATGTCTCAGTCCATTCCAGGGAAACCTGTTTTCCCTGCACTGCCTCGACTTTCAAGCCGAGGATCGACTCACACCACGGTGGCACGTGGGACAGCCCTGTGGGAAAGCCTCGTGGGAAAGCCTGGGAAAGCCTCGAGGGAAAGCCACAGATCCCTTGATCCACGCGAAGGAAGCGTGACACTGCTGCTACAGCTTGAAAGCGCACGTGCATGCCCCCACTCGAGACGAGGACTGACTCCCCTGGGGAGACTCCAGAAGTACCCCAAGATCCATGTCAGCACTGGAGAGGAATCCTCAGGTTCCGGCACCGACTCCACACAAGGTCTTAGCCCCGGCATCGATGGAAGAGGAATCCCGAGAGGGCCCCGAGCAACTCGCATGGGGAATGGTCTTTCCTGAGGCCACCAGAGCGGGTCCCTGAGGTCCCCGTCGTAAGTCCAGAGCACGTGCCACAACTCGAGAAAATCCAGGAGGTTCTCCCCTCCAGGCGAGATGAGGCCCATTTCCGCTGAGGTGTCTCGAGGCTAATCACACCTAACCTCAGGAACTTCCAAAGGATCCTTCACACCCTTTCTGCAACTCAAGAAGTTCCCCGACATACCCGTCTCCACTCGAGAGGAAGGACGAGAGTCCCGCCCACATCCAGAGGAGCCCCGTTTCCGCCTCCTAGCTCGAGACGGGGAATCCTTTCAGTGTGTGGTCGGGAAAGAATTCCCGGTGTTCCCGTCGCCTCTCAAGAACAGGCGCTCTCCACAGGAAAGGCCAGAGGAACTCCAGGGTCGTGCCACCATTCCCAGAGTCCTCCAGATGTCTCAGTCCATGCCAGGGACACCTGTTTTCCCTGCACTGCCTCGACATTCATGCAGATGATCGACCCACACAACGGTGGCACTTGGGACAGCCCTGTGGGAAAGCCTGTTTGGAAAACTTGGTGGGAATGCCCAAAGGGAAAGCCACAGATCCCTTGATCGTCGGGCCGGGAAGACTGACACTGGTTCTAGAGCTCGGGAGGAAAGCGCACGTGAATGCCCCCACTCGAGATGAGGACTGAATCGCCTCCAGAAGTACCCCAGGATCCATGTCAGGCCTGGAGAGAAATCCTCACGTTCCGGCCCCAACTCCAGACAAGGTCTTAGGTTCCGGCATCTACGGTAGAGGAATCCAGGGAGGTCCCCTAGCAACTCGCATGGGGACCTGCCTTTCCTGAGGCCACCAGAGCGGGTCCCTGAGGTCCCCGTCGTAAGTCGAGAGCACCTGCCGCAAGTCGAGAAAATCCTGGAGGTTCTCCCCTCCAGGCGAACAGAGGCGAATTATTGCTGAAGCATCTCGAGGCCAATCACACCTACCCCCTGAACCGTCCAAAGGTTCCTTCACACCCTTGCTGCAACTCAAGAAGTTCCCCGATATACCCGTATGCACTCGAGAGGAAGCAGAAGGGTCCCGCCTGCCGGGGTCCAGCCCCGGTGGATCCAGGGAATTCGAAGGGGGTGGACGGCGTTGGCGTGGAAAGACTTGTTTATTTATTAATGTAAGATTAGATTAGGAAACTATAGTGTAGTAAGAAGATTAAGTGGAGGAAGAGGGCTGAATAGCTTGGTTTACGCGGAAGGCCAATAAAATTCCAGACAAGGAATTTGCACCATCTACGCTGGGCCACCGGCGCCCGCTTGAATATCTAAGGGTGCCTCGCCTTAAGCTCCCTTTCGCGCGGGTCTTAACAGCCGGGCAAGTAAGTAGACCTGGCGAGCCTCCGCGCCCCAGATGGAGATTCAGCCTGAAGTTAAAGTAAAGAGCAGAGAGAGGGAAGGGGAGAGAAGAGGAGAGAGAGAGACATGGGGGGAGCCAGAGTCCCAAGAAACCAGGCCGAGAGACTAGTTCGAGAAACTGGTCCGAGAAACTGGTCCCCGGCCCCTGGCCCCGTCCTTTATTGTTCAGAAGGCCTTTTATACTTTTGGTAAAACACGGAGATCAATGGGTAACACAGAATTATGTAGCGTTCGCAGCCCAGACTCTTTCTATACATCATTTTGTATACAAAAGGTCTCAGGTGATTTACATTATCTTCTGGCCAAGAAGCTTGTTAACACTTTTTATCTCTCTTCCTTAATGAATGTTGATTTTGTTTCCCCTGAAGTGTTTTTCTTTAATTTGCATCTCCTTAAAGCATTAAAGTTACATCTCTATAGAACAAAGGTGCAGTGGGATATAACAAAGAAGGTACTTAACTCGAAGATCTAATGTTGCTAATACCAGGTCTACTACTTGTTTTTCTATATACCAACTATATCTAAAAATAAAGGATATGAAAATTTGGCAGCAAGCATTGACCCAAAAAATGAAACCTTTAATCAGTCCTATTCTAAAGATTTTGACTCCTCGGAAGCTCCTACATTCCTAGGATGTTTTAAGCTTCCTGTGCCTCCTGCGGTCAGGAGGCCTCAAACAATCACATGCGCAGCTGTACGAGTCCTGCAGGCAGGCTAGAAAGCCATCAGAGGTTTTTGGATTGAAACACTCTTTCAAATGCAGAAGACTAAAGCCCTGAATTGACTTTTTCCAGAAAATGTCAGAAGAGTGGAAAAGCAGAGCACAAAAGCCGGCAGATTTTTGTTGGGTACATGCTTAGGAATTTCCAGAGGGGTCCCTGAAGTCTGAGCACGCCTTGCGTATGTCAGCTTCCTTCCTCATGACCTTGTCATGGGCGGATTCCTCACACTGGCTCCCGGCATCTCACCCTTTTTAATTTTAAATAATTAATTATTTATGTTTAAAATCAGGTGCAGTTCGGTCTCGAGATTCCGAATGCTCTGCCGAAGAATCTAGACAATACAGGGAAGTATGATTATGAGGAGCAAGATTATAAACAGTAGACAGAACAGTCTTCAGAAATGAAGTTAGAGAAAGTGTGGGAAAAGTCATTGGCTTCTCCTGCGGTGGTAAAATCTAATCGGGAGTGTTCCAAGGTCTGAATCTGGTAATGCAGTTTCCCTAAGTCTAAACTAATATCTGAGCTGTTCCAAAACACAGAAAACTTGATTTTTTAACATATTGGGCATTTACACTTGTTGAGTCAATGATTGCTGCCATACAGTTGTTGTAACACAGGAAGAACATAATTATCATATCAATAAGTTGTTACAGTTACAGGACATCTTTAAAACCACAAAAGAGCAGACATTACTTTGAGGAGTTAAACAAGATGAAAACATCCATGGTTCACAAGTCGCTACATTAGGTACGTTAAGTTTTCTGGAATCATTTGGTGAAAGAAGAACATAAGGAGAGGATAGACAAGCCAAAATAGAGTAAATAGAGTCATTTTTCGGTTGGAGTTTGCGCTGCAGCAGCTGTTAGTCCCGCCGGGATCTTGATGTTTTTTTTTTTTTTTGCCTCTTCTGCCATCGCGTGCGGCGGCCAAGCTACACGAAAATATGAGCAAATAGTATACAGTTCCCATACATCTCTTTTTCTCATCAAGTCTCTATCCATAGTTTTCAGATGGACGCTGGCGGAGCACTGGGTCCCGTCAGTCAGTAAGGCTGGCCCCGCCCGCAGCTTTTGGTGCGCGGCTGTTTCCCGCGGCGGTGGAGGCAGAGAAGTTCCCTTTTTCTTTTGTGGCGAATCAGTCTGTCCGGGATCCAAATTGACGAATCTGCACCCTGTGGAAAAAATATAAACACTTCCTCGACCCGCAGTAAATTCTGGGTCGGTATCTTTTTGTTATCTGGAGGAGATTTTTGCTTTACCAATGGCTTTTTATTTTACTGTTCCAAATGAATCAGCATTCAACTTATTACAAAGAGAACATGTTGTAAAATCTGATGGGGAAAACTATACTTAATTTCTCCTTTTTTAATTTTTGAATTAACAAAGCATGTGAGGGTAAATGATGCAAGATCTGATCACAAGAATTTCCTATAGCAATCTGCCAATCATCAAACATTTGAAAAGCATCAAGTTTTCTCTGTTATATGGAATTACAATTTTTGATGGCTCTTTACTAAACAATGTAATAAATCAGTATACTTGAATTAATCTTTTTAATTAATATGTCAGTAATTTTTCCTTAGGCAGAGGCCATTGTTCCACCAAGTTGGGATAAGATAAAACTATTTTTTGGGGGTCATTGGTAGATGGAACCAATGGGCCTTCTTGTCACAAGCATCCTGTAGGTATACATTTTGTGGCAAGAATAATTTAATCTCCTCTTTTGGCAATATTAATCTTAATTACTGATCATTTAAAGCCTCATTCACTTTAACAAAAGCCAACTCTGTCTCACTAGTCAACCTTTTTTTTTAGAACTGGGATTAGGATTGTTTTTTTTTTTTTAGCAATCAAACAAAAGGCTTTAAATCTACAGAAGTCAGTTTTAAATGTGGGCATATCCAATTAATATCACCTAATAATTTTTGGAAATCATTTAAAGTTAGTAAACAATCTCTCAGCAGCTTTAAAAGGACATTATCAATTTTAAAACTTTTGGCAGACCTAAATATAAGAAGAAAAGAGGTGTTACACAATATCTTTATAAGCTTTTTTTAATGATCTTTTTATAACCCAAATCTGGTCTATAGCCTTTTAGATGACAAGTAACCATTTAATCTTTGCTTGAATACTTCCAGCAACGGGGAGCTCACTATTCACCAAGGTTTTAAACTCTCTCACCTCTTACTCTATAGCATTTTTATCCTGCATACCACCTTTTCTAATCCCACCAACTCCTTTTCAGTAATATATGTTGGCCAGGAGCTGCGCTAGTCTCTCAGCAATGTAAGAAACATCTTGTCTATTGTCTAACAGCCATGACATTTTATATCTTTGAATTAAAAAATCTTTTAAAGGCCTAGAAGCTGCAATTTTTTGCACCCAAAAAGCTAGATCTAGATCCTCTGGGGCTTTTTTTGTCTGGTTTTTCTGTTTGGTAATAAGGTAAAAGCAAAAGCTGTGTGCTATTTTTTTTTTATTATTATTAATTGCACAGTTTTAGCAGGTGGCGAGATCAAAACTTCAATTTTTTCAGTATAATCAGAATTTACTACACAAGACACTACCGAAATTTCTTGAAAAGAAAGCAAGCTATGCCCCAGCACAAGTCTTACAATGTCCTCAGGCAGGGGACTAGCCACTGGAATCTGAGTCAGGAGTTATTATTATTAAGGTGTGGAACTGAGGTCCAGGCCTGAGCTACCTGGGGTTGTTTGGTACGGCTTGTTATCTCTGTTTAGCAGGACATTTTGGCAAAAAATGTTCTATTTGGCCTCAAGAGAAACACCTTGCATTTGTAAAGTCCTTTTATTACGAATATTTTTTTTTGTTTGTTTTCTTCCTTTTTTTTTTTTTGGATGAGGCCCCTCCTGAGGGGATTTTATGCAAGGAGCAAGCTGTTTTAAAAGCTCTTTTGCTCAAAAATATTGTCACTATCGTTTTCAAACTTAAGCAATGTTCTGGGAGGCTTTGGATATAAAGTGGGGAGTTCTTAAGCCCTGGGGAGGCGCAAGCAGAGGTTGCAGTGGTCGCCTTAAATAAGATAACTTTTTAAAGGTTTGGTTTGTGTAGAGGGGGAGGGGCTCTCCAGGGCGCTCGGCCGCTGCGTCCTGTAAGCACCCTCCTTCCTCGGGAGGAAGAGTAGTCTCTCTCCTTTTGTTTGCCAATGGCAGAAAATACGATCTGCATAGAAGGTGGAGACCCACTACCATTTACCGCTATAGCCTCTCCCATAGGCTATCTAACAGCCTCATGACAGGGGTCCAGAACATTTGTAATCATATTTTACAGAGCAAAAGCATTTACAGGCCCATGCAAAGTATAGTAAGTTTTTAGCTGTTTTGTTAGCTTCACCCAAGTATCTAAATCCCTTTTTTGGAAACCAAGGACATTGCTCTCGTAACAGTAGTCTTTTAATCTTTAATTTGTCTTTTTTGTTTAACAGTTACAAAATTACTTGTATAAAGAGGTGTCATTGTTTTGAGTCATTGTTACCCATGTCAGAAAATTAAGAGTTATAGAAAAGTCTGCCTTGACAAAAAGGTTTTACCTTAGCCAAGGGGGGTTTTGTTTTAAACCCTAAGATAGCAGGTTTCTTTTCAACCTCTAGAGCACCAGGTTTCTCTTAAACCCTTGAACACTTCCCACTCCTCCTCACCCTGTCTATCCTACAGGGGGGTCCGCGGCACCCTGAGTGGGGTCCTAGCCGTCCCGAACACTCAACATTGGGAGTACCCGAAAGTACTCCGGGGGAGTGATTAAGTCACTCCGGGGGGAGCAACAGAGAGTGCTCCGGGGGAGCAACAGAGAGTGCTCCGGGGGGAGCTTTTGCTCCGAGGAACCTACCTTCGAATAGCCTGTTCCGGGCGCCACTTGCCGGGGTCCAGCCCCGGTGGATCCAGGGAATTCGAAGGGTGGACGGCGTTGGCGTGGAAAGACTTGTTTATTTATTAATGTAAGATTAGATTAGGAAACTATAGTGTAGTAAGAAGATTAAGTGGAGGAAGAGGGCTGAATAGCTTGGTTTACGCGGAAGGCCAATAAAATTCCAGACAAGGAATTTGCACCATCTACGCTGGGCCACCGGCGCCCGCTTGAATATCTAAGGGTGCCTCGCCTTAAGCTCCCTTTCGCGCGGGTCTTAACAGCCGGGGCAAGTAAGTAGACCTGGCGAGCCTCCGCGCCCCAGATGGAGATTCAGCCTGAAGTTAAAGTAAAGAGCAGAGAGAGGGAAGGGGAGAGAAGAGGAGAGAGAGAGACATGGGGGGAGCCAAGTCCCAAGAAACCAGGCCGAGAGACTAGTTCGAGAAACTGGTCCGAGAAACTGGTCCCCGGCCCCTGGCCCCCGTCCTTTATTGTTCAGAAGGCCTTTTATACTTTTGATAAAACACGGAGATCAATGGGTAACACAGAATTATGTAGCGTTCGCAGCCCAGACTCTTTCTATACATCATTTTGTATACAAAAGGTCTCAGGTGATTTACATTATCTTCTGGCCAAGAAGCTTGTTACACTTTTTATCTCTCTTCCTTAATGAATGTTGATTTTGTTTCCCCTGAAGTGATTTTCTTTAATTTGCATCTCCTTAAAGCATTAAAGTTACATCTCTATAGAACAAAGGTGCAGTGGATATAACAAAGAAGGTACTTAACTCGAAGATCTAATGTTGCTAATACCAGGTCTACTACTTGTTTTTCTATATACCAACTATATCTAAAAATAAAGGATATGAAAATTTGGCAGCAAGCATTGACCCAAAAAATGAAACCTTTAATCAGTCCTATTCTAAAGATTTTGACTCCTCGGAAGCTCCTACATTCCTAGGATGTTTTAAGCTTCCTGTGCCTCCTGCGGTCAGGAGGCCTCAAACAATCACATGCGCAGCTGTACGAGTCCTGCAGGCAGGCTAGAAAGCCATCAGAGGGTTTTTGGATTGAAACACTCTCTTTCAAATGCAGAAGACTAAAGCCCTGAATTGACTTTTTCCAGAAAATGTCAGAAGAGTGGAAAAGCAGAGCACAAAAGCCGGCAGATTTTTTGCTGGGTACATGCTTACGAATTTCCAGAGGGGTCCCTGAAGTCTGAGCACGCCTTGCGTATGTCAGCTTCCTTCCTCATGACCTTGTCATGGGCGGGATTCCTCACACTGGCTCCCGGCACCCGCCCACATCCAAAGGAGCCCCGTTTCCGCCTCTTTGCTCGAGATGAGGGATCCTTTCCCTACTTGGTCGAAAAAGAATTCCCGAGGTTCCCGTCGCATCTCAAGAGGAGGCCCTCTCCACAGGAAAGGGGATAGGTACTCCAGGTCAGGCCACCATTCCAAGAGTCCCCCAGATGTCTCAGTCCATTTCAGAGGAACCTGTTTTCCCCAAACTGCCTCGACTTTCACGCCGAAGATCGACTCAAACCACAGTGGCACGTGGGACAGCCCTGTGGTAAAGCCTCGTAGGAAAGCCTCGTGGGAAAGCCTTGAGGGAAAGCCTCGAGGGAAAGCCACAGATCCCTTGATCCACGCGATGGGAAGCGTTACACTGCTTCCACAGCTCGGGAGGAAAGCGCACGTGCATGCCCCCACTCGAGACGAGGACTGACTCCCCTGGGGAGACTCCAGAAGTACCCCAAGATCCATGTCAGCACTGGAGAATAATTCTCAGTTTACGGCCCCGACTTCACAAAAGGTCTTAGGCCCCAGCATTGAAGGGAGAGGAATCCTGAGAGGCCAATAAGCAACTCGCACGGAGAGTGGCCTTTCCTGAGGCCACCAGATAGGGTCCCTGTGGTCCCCGTCGTAAATCGAGAGCACCTACCGCAACTCGAGAAAATCCTGGAGATTCTCCCCTCCAGGCTAGATGAGGCCCATTTCCGCTGAGGCGACTCGAGGCTAATCACATCTAACCTTTGGAACTTCCATAGGGTCCTTCACACCCTTGCTGCAACTCAAGAAGTTCCCCGACATACCCTTGTCCACTCGAGAGAAGCGCGAGCGTCTTTCCTGGCATTCCCGTCGCATCCAAGAGAAGCGCTCTCCACAG
>NW_017192802.1:0-10105 GCF_001704415.2 Capra hircus
GTCGGGAAAGAATTCCTTGGCGTTCCCGTCGCATCTCAAGAGAGCGCTCTCCACAGGAAAAGGCGAGAGGAACTCCAGGGTCGTGACACCATTCCCAGAGCCCCAGATGTCTCAGTCCATTCCAGGGAAACCTGTTTTCCCTGCACTGCCTCGACTTTCAAGCCGAGGATCGACTCACACCACGGTGGACGTGGGGAGCCCTGTGGGAAAGCCTCGTGGGAAAGCCTCGAGGGAAAGCCAACAGATCCCTTGATCCACAGAAGGGAAGCGTGACACCTGCTGCTACACTCGGGAGGAAGCGCACGTGCATGCCCCCACTCGAGTCGAGGACTGACTCCCTGGGGAGACTCCAGAAGTACCCCAAGATCCATGTCAGCACTGGAGAGGAATCCTCAGGTTTTGGCACCGACTCCACACAAGGTCTTAGGCCCCGCATCCGGAGAGGAATCCCTAGAGGCCCGAGCAACTCGCATGGGGACTGGCCTTTCCTGAGGCCACCAGAGGGGTCCCTGAGGTCCCCGTCGTAAGTCGAGAGCACCTGCCCCAACTCGAGAAAATCCAGGAGGTTCTCCCCTCCAGGCGAGATGAGGCCCATTTTCTGAGGCGTCTCGAGGCTAATCACACCTAACCTCTGGAACTTCCAAAGGGTCCTTCACACCCTTGCTGCAACTCAAGAAGTTCCCCGACATACCCGTCTCCACTCGAGAGGAAGCACGAGAGTCCCGCCACATCAGAGGAGCCCCGTTTCCCTCCTAGCTCGAGAGGAGGGATCCTTTCCCTGCGTGGTCGGGAAAGAATTCCCGGCGTTCCGTCGCATCTCAAGAGGAGGCGCTCTCCACAGGAAAGGCGAGAGGAACTCCAGGGTCGTGCCACCATTCCCAGAGTCCCCAGATGTCTCAGTCCATTCCAGGGAAACTGTTTTCCTGCACTGCCTCGACTTTCAAGCCGAGGATCGACTCACACCACGGTGGCACGTGGGACAGCCCTGCCTCGGGAAAGCCTCGTGGAAGCCTCGAGGGAAAGCCACTGTTCCCTTGATCCACTGAAGGGAAGCGTGACACTGCTGCTACAGCTGGAGGAAGCGCACGTGCATGCCCCACTCGAGACGAGGACTGACTCCCCTGGGGAGACTCCAGAAGTACCCCAATATCCATGTCAGCACTGGAGAGGAATCCTCAGGTTCCGGCACCGACTCACACAAGGTCTTAGGCCCCGGCATCGACGGGAGAGGAATCCAAGAAGCCCGAGCAACTCGCATGGGGACTGGCCTTTCCTGAGAACACCAGAGAGGTCCCTGAGGTCCCCGTCGTAAGTCGAGAGCACCAGCCCAACCCGAGAAAATCCAGGAGGTACTCCCCTCCAGGCGAGATGACGCCCATTTCCGCTGAGGCGTCTCGAGGCTAATCACACCTAACCTCTGGAACTTCCAAAAGGGTCCTTCACACCCTTGCTGCAACTCAAGAAGTTCCCCGACATACCCGTCTCCACTCGAGATGAAGCAAGAGAGTCCCGCCCACATCCAGAGGACCCCCGTTTCCGCCTCATAGCTCGAGAGGAGGGGTCCCTCCCTGCGTGGTCGGGAAAGAATTCCTGGCGTTCCCGTCGCATCTCAAGTTGAAGCGCTCTCCACAGGCAAGGCGAGAGGGACTCCAGGGTCGTGACACCATTCCCAGAGTACCCCAGATGTCTCAGTCCATTCCAGGAAAACCTGTTTTCCCTGCACTGCCTCGACTTACAAGCGAGGATCGACTCACACCACGGTGGCACGTGGACAGCCCTGTGGGAAAGCCCTCGTGGGAAAGCCTCGTGGAAAGCCTCGAGGCCCCAGATCCCTTGATCCACGCAAGGGAAGGGTGACACAGCTGCTACAGCTCGGGAGGAATGCGCACGTGCATGCCCCACTCGAGTCGAGGACTGACTACCCTGGGCAGACTCCAGAAGTACCCCAAGATCCATGTCAGCACTGGAGAGGAATCCTCAGGTTTTTGGCCCCGACTCCACACAAGGTCTTAGGCCCCGAATCGACGGGAGAGGAATCCCGAGAGGCCCCGAGCAACTCGCATGGGGACTGGCCTTTCCTGAGGCCACCAGAGCGGGTCCCTGAGGTCCCCGTAGTAAGTCGAGAGCACCTGCCCAACTCGAGAAAATCCAGGAGGTTCTCCCCTCCAGGCGAGATGAGGCCCATTTCCTCTAATCGTCTCGAGGCTAATCACACCTAACCTCTGGAACTTCCAAAGGGTCCTTCACACCCTTGCTGCAACTCAAAAAGTTCCCCGACATACCCGTCTCCACTCGAGAGGAAGCACGAGAGTCCCGGCCACTTTCAGAGGAGCCCCGTTTCTGCCTCCTAGCTCGAAAGAACTGATCCTTTCCCTGCGTGGTCGGGAAAGAATTCCCGGTGTTCCCGTCGCATCTCAAGACGAGGCGCTCTCCACAGGAAAGGCGAGAGGAACTCCAGGGTTTTGCCACCATTCCAGAGTCCCCCAGATGTCTCAGTCCATTCCAGGGAAAACTGTTTTCCCTGCACTGCCTCGACTTTCAAGCCGAGGATCGACTCACACCATGGTGGCACGTGGGACAGCCCTGTGGGAAAGCCTCGTCGAAAGCCTCAAGGGAAAGCCACAGATCCCTTTGATCCACGCGAAGGGAAGCAACACTGCTGCTACAGCTAGGGAGGAAAGCGCACGTGCATGGCCCCAATCGAGATGAGGACTGACTCCCTGGGGGAGACTACAGAAGTACCCAAGATCCTTGTCGGCACTGGAGAGGAAACCTCAGGTTCCGGCACCGACTCCACACAAGGTCTTAGGACCGGCATCGACGGAGAGGAATCCCGAGAGGCCCCGAGCAACTCGCATGGGGACTGGCCTTTCCTGAGGCCACCAGAGCGGGTCTCTGAGGTCCCAGACCTAAGTCGAGAGCACCTGCCGCAACTCGAGAAAATCCAGGAGGTTCTCCCCTCCAGGCGAGATGAAGCCCATTTCCGCTGACGTGTCTCAAGGCTAATCACACCTAACCTCTGGAACTTCCAAAGGGTCCTTCACACCCTTACTGCAACTCAGAAGTTCCCCGACATACCCGTCTCCACTCGAGAGGAAGCACGAATCTCCGCCCACATCCAGAGGATCCCCCGTTTCCGCCTCCTAGCTCGAGAGGAGGATCCTTTCCCTGCGATGTCGGGAAAGAATTCCCCGCGTTCCCGTCGCATCTCAAGAGGCGGCACTCTCCACAGGCGAGAGAACTCCAGGTCGTGCCACCATTCATAGAGTCCTCCAGATGTCTAAGTCCCTCAAGGGAAACCTGTTTTCCCTGCACTGCTTTCGACTTTCAAGCCGAGGGATCGACTCACACCACGGGTGGCACGTGGGAAAGCCCTGTGGAAAAGCCTCGTGGGAATCCCTCGTGGGAAAGCCTCGAGGGAAAGCCTCGAGGGAAAGCCACAGATCCCTTTATCCACGGCGAAGGGAAGCGCGACACTGCTGCTACAGCTCGGAGGAAAGCGCACGTGCATGTCCCCACTCGAGACGAGGACTGACTCCACTGGGGAGACTCCAGAAATACCCCAAGATCCATGTCAGCACTGGAGAGGAATCCTCAGGTCCGGCACCGACTCCACACAAGATCTTAGGGCCCGCATCGACGGGAAGAGGAATCCCGAGAGGCCACCGAAGCAACTCGGCATGGGGACTGGCCTTTCCTGAGGCCACCAGAGCGGGTCCCTGAAGGTCCCCGTCGTAAGTCGAGAGGCACCTGCCGCAACTCGAGAAAATCCAGGAGGTTCTCCCCTCCAGGCGGAGATGAGGCCATTTCCGCTGAGGCTCTCGAGGCTAATCACCACCTAACCTCTGGAACTTCCAAAGGGTCCTTCACACCCTTGCTGCAACTCAAGAAGTTCCCCGACATACCCGTCTCCACTCGAGAGGAAGCACGAGAGTCCCGCCCACATCCAGAGGAGCCCGTTTCTGCCTCCTAGCTCGAGAGGAGGGATCCTTTCCCTGCGTGGTCGGGAAAGATTTCCCAGGCGTTTCCGTCGCATCTCAAGAGGAGGCGCTCTCCACAGGAAAGGCGAGAGGAACTCCAGGGTCGTACCACATTCCAGAGTCCCCAGAGATGTCTCAGTCCATTCCAGGGAAAACCTTTTCCCTGCACTGCCTCGACTTTCAAGCCGAGGATCGACTCACACCACGGTGGCACGTGGGACAGCCTGTGGGAAAGCCTCGCGGGAAAGCCTCCAGGGAAAGCCACAGATCCCTTGATCACGCGAAGGGAAGCGTGACACTGCTGCTACAGCTCGGAGGAAAATCGCACGTGCATGCCCCCACTCGAGACGAGGACTGACTCCCTGGGGAGACTCCAGAAGTACCCCAAGATCCATGTCGGCACTGGAGAGGAATCCTCAGGTTCTGTTACCCACTCCACACAAGGTCTTAGGCCCCGGCATCGACGGGAGAGGAATCCCGAGAGGCCCCCGAGCAACTCGCATGGGGACTGGCCTTTCCTGAGGCCTCCAGAGCGGGGTCCCTGAAAACCCCGTCTTAAGTCGAGAGCACCTGCCGCAACTCGAGAAAATCCAGGAGGTTTTCCCCTCCAGGCGAGGTGAGGCCCATTTCCGCTGAGGCGTCTCGAGGCTAATCACACCTAACCTCTGGAACTTCCAAAGGGTCCTTCACACCCTTGCTGCAACTCAAGAAGTTCCCCGACTTACCCGTCTCCACTCGAGAGGAAGCACGAGAGTCCCGCCCACATCCAGAGGAGACCCGTTTCTGCCTCCTAGCTCAAGAAGAGGGATCCTTTCCCTGCGTGGTCGGGAAAGAATTACCCGCGTTCCCGTCGCATCTCAAGAGGCAGTCGCTCTCCCACAGGAAAGGCGAGAGGAACTCCAGGGTCGTGCCACCATTCCCTGAGTCCCCAGATGTCTCAGTCTATTCCAGGGAAACCTGTTTTCCCTGCACTGCCTCGACTTTCAAGCCGAGGATCGACTCACACCACGGTGGCAAGGTGGGATAGCCCGTTGTGGGGAAAGCCTCGTGGGAAAGCCACAGATCCCTTGATCCAGGCGAAGGGAAGCGTTACAAAGCTGCTACAGCTCGAGAGATAAAGCGCACTTGTATGCCCCCATTCGAGACGAGGACTGACTCCACTGGGAGAGTCCAGAAGTTCCCCAAGATCCATTTCAGCACTGGAGAGGAATCCTCAGGTTCCGGAACCGACTCCACACAATGTCTTAGGCCCCGGCATCGACGGGAGATGAATCCCGAGAGGCCCTCGTGCAACTCGCATGGGGACTGGCCTTTCCTGAGGCCATCCAGAGCGGGTCCCTGAGGTCCCCGTCGTAAGTCGAGAGCACCTGCCGCAACTCGAGAAAATCCAGGAGGTTCTCCCCTCCAGGCGAGATGAAGCCCATTTCCGATGAGGCGTCTCGAGGCTAATCAACCCTAATCTGGCACTTCCAAAAGGGTCCTTCACACCCTTGCTGCAACTCAAGAATTTCCCGACATACCCGTCTCCTCTCGAGAGGAAGCACGAGAGTCCCGCCCGCTTCCAGAGGAGCCCCGTTTCCACCTCCTAGCTCGAGAGGAGAGATCCTTTCCCTGCGTGGTCGGGACAGAATTCGCGGCGTTCCCGTCGCATCTCAAGAGGCGTCGCTCTCCACAGGAAAGGCGAGAGGAACTCCAGGGTCGTACCACCATTCCCAGAGTCACCCAGATGTCTCCGTCCATTCCAGGGAAACCTGTTTTCCCTGCACTGCCTCGACTTTCAAGCCGAGGATCGACTCACACCACGGTGGCACGTGGGAGAGCCCTGTGGGAAAGCCTCGTGGGAAAGCCTCCTGGGAAAGACGGAATGGAAAGCCACAGATCCCTTGATCCATGGGAAGGAAGCGCGACACTGCTGCTACAGCTCGGGAGGAAAGCGCACGTGCATGCCCCCACTAGAGACGAGGACTGACTCCGCTGGGGAGACTCCAGAAGTACCCCAAGTTCCATGTCAGCACTGGAGAGTAATCCTCAGGCTCCGGGACCGACTCCACACGAAGTCTTAGGCCCCGGCATCAACGGGAGAGGAATACCGAGAGGCCCCCGAGCAACTCGCATGGGGACTGTCCTTTCCTGAGGCCAGCAGAGCGGGTCTCTGAGGTCCCAGTCGGAAGTCGAGAGCACCTGCCGCAACCCAAGAAAATCCAGGAAGGTTCTCCCCTCCAGGCGAGATGAGGCCCATTTCCGCTGAGGCGTCTTGAGGCCAATCACATCTAACCTATGGAACTTACAAAGGGTTCTTCACACCCTTGCTGCAACTCAAGAAGTTCCCGACATACCCGTCTCCACTCGGGAGGAATCACGAGAGTCCCGCCCACATCCAGAGGAGCCCCATTTCCGCCTCCTAGCTTGAGAGGAGGGATCCTTTCCCGGCGTGTTGGGGAAAGAATTCCCCGCGTTCCCGTCGCATCTCAAGTGGAGGCGCTGTCCACAGGAAAGTCGAGAGGAACTACAGGGTCGTGCCACCATTCCCAGAGTCCCCAGATGTCTCAGTCCATTCCAGGGAAACCTGATTTCCCTGCACTGCCTCAACTTTCAAGTCGAGGATCGACTCACACCACGGTGGCACGTGGGACAGCCCTGTGGGAAAGCCTCGTGGGAAAGCTCATGGGAAAGCCTCGAGGGAAAGCCACAAATCCCTTGATGCACGCGAAGGGAAGCGTGACACTGCTGCTACATCTCGGGAGGAAAGCGCACGTGCATGCCCCCACTCGAGACGAGGACTGCCTCCCCTGGGTAGACTCCAGAAGTACCCCAAGATCCATGTCAACACTGGACAGGAATCCTCAGGTTCCGGCACCGATTCCACACAAGGTCTTAGGCCCAGCATCGACGGGAGAGCAATCCCGAGAGGCCCTCGTGCAACTCGCATGTGGACTGGCGTTTCCTGAGGCCACCATAGCGGATCCCTGAGGTCCCCCGTCGTTAGTCGAGAGCACCTGCCGCAACTCGAGAAAATCCAGGAGGTTCTCCCCTCCAGGCGAGATGAGGCCCATTTCCGCTGAGGCGTCTAGAGGCTAATCACATCTAACATCTGGAACTTCCAAAGGGTACTTCACACCCTTGCTGCAACTCAAGAAGTTCCCCGACATACCCGTCTCCACTCGAGAGGAAGCACGAGAGACCCGCCAACATCCAGAGGAGCCCCTTTTCCGCCTCCTAGCTCGAGAGGAGGGATCCTTTCCCTGCGTGGTCGGGAAAGAATTCCCGGCGTTCCCTTCGCATCTCAAGAGGAGGCGATCTCCACAGGAAAGGCGAGAGGAACTCCAGGGTCGTGCCACATTCCCAGAGTCCCCCAGATGTCTCAGTCCATTCCAGGGAAACCTGTTTTCTCTGCACTGCCTCGACTTTCAAGCCGAGGATCGACTCACACCCGGTGGCACGTGGGACAGCCCTGTGGGAAAGCCTCGTGGGAATGCCATCAGATCCTTGATATACGCGAAGGGAAGCGTGAGACTGCTGCTACAGCTCGGGAGGAAAGCGCACGTGCATGCCCCCACTCGAGACGAGGAATGACTCCCCTGGGGAGACTCCAGAAGTACCCCAAGATCCATGTCAGCACTGGAGAGGAATCCTCAGGTTCCGGCACCGACTCCACACAAGATCTTAGGCCCCGGCATCGAGGGGAGAGGAATCCCGAGAGTCCCCGAGCAACTCGCATGGGACTGCCTTTCCTGAGGCCACCAGAGCGGTCCCTGAGGTCCCCGTTGTAAGTCGAGAGCACCTGCCGCAACTCGAGAAAATCCAGGAGGTTCTCCCCTCCAGGCGAGATGAGGCCCATTTCCGCTGAGGCGTCTCGATTCTAATCATACCTAACCTCTGGAACTTCCAAAGGTCCTTCACACCCTTGCTGCAACTCAAGAAGTTCCCGACATACCCGTCTCCACTCGAGAGGAAGCACGAGAGTCCCGCCCACATCCAGAGTAGCCCCGTTTCCGCCTCCTAGCTCGAGAGGAGGGATCCTTTCCCTGCGTGGTCGGGAAAGAATTCCCGGCGTTCCCAGCGCATCTCAAGAGGAGGCGCTCTCCACAGGAAAGGCAAGAGAACTCGAGGGTCGTGCCACCATTCCCAGAGTCCGCCAGAAAATTCCTTGTCGGGGAATTTTATTGGCCTTCCTTGTAAACCTAGCTATTCAGCCTTTTTCCTCCAGTTAATCTTCTTACTACCCTATAATTTCTTAATCTCATCTTTACATTAATAAATACACAAGACTTTCCACGTCAACGCCGTCCATCCATCGAATTCCCTGATCCAGCGGGGCTGGACCCTGGCACACTGAGATATCTGGGGACTCTTGGAATGATGCACGACACTGGAGTTTCTCTCGCCTTTCCTGTGGAGAGCGCCTCCTCATGAGATGCGACCGGAACACCGGGAATTCTTTCCGGAAACATACAGGAAAGGATACCTGACCACGAGGTACGAGCGGAAACGGAGCTCCTCTGGATGTGGCGGACTCTCGTGCTTCCTCTCGAGTGGAGTCAGGTATGTTGGGAACTTCTAGAGTTGTAGCAAGGGTGTGAAAGACCCTTTGGAAGTTCCAGGGGTTAGGTGTGATTAGCCTCGAGACGCCTGAGCGGAAATGGGCCTCATCTCGCCTGGAGGGAGAACCTCCTGGATTTTCTCGAGTTGCGGCAGTGCTCTTGACTTACGACGGGACTCAGGGGACCCCTCTGGTGCCTCAGGAAAGGCCAGTCCCCATGCGAGTTGCTCGGGGCCTCTCGGGATTCCTCTCCCTTCGACGTCGGGGCCTAAGACCTTGTGTGGAATCGGTGCGGAACCTGAGGATTCCTCTCCAATGCTGACATGCATCTTGCGGTACTTCTGAGTCTCCCCAGGGGAGTCAGTCCTCGTCTCGAGTGGGGGTATGCACGTTCGCTTTCCTCCGAGCTGTAGCAGAACTGTCACGCTTCCCTTCGCTTGGATCAAGGGATCTGTGGCTTTCCCGCCACGAGGCTTTCCCACACAGGGCTGTCCACGTGCCATCGTGGTGTGAGTCCATCCTCGGCTAGAAATTCGAGGCAGTGCAGGGAAATCAGGTTTCCCTGAATGGACTGAGACATCTGGGGGACTCTGGAATAGTGCACGACCCTGGAGTTCCTCTCGCCTTTCCTGGGAGAGCGCCTCCTCTTGAGATGCGCCAGGAACGCCAGGAATTCTTTGCTGACTACGCAGGGAAAGGATCCCTCCTCTCGAGCTAGGAGGCGGAAACGGGCTCCTCTGGATGTGGCGGGTCTCTGGTGCTTCCTCTCGTGTGAGACGGGGTATGTCGGGGAACTTCTTGAGTTGCAGCAAGGGTGTGAAGGACCCTTTGGAAGTTCCAGAGGTTAGGTGTGATTAGACTCGAGACGCCTCAGCAGAAATGGGCCTCATCTCGCCTGCAGGGGGAGAACCTCCTGGATTTCTCGAGTTTCAGCAGGTGCTCTCCAGTTACGACCAGGACTTATGTAACCCGCTCTGGTCGCCTCAGGAAATGCCAGTCCACTTGCGAGTTGCTAAGGGCCTCTCGGATTCCTCTCCGGTCGATGACGGGGCCTAAGACCTTTTTGGAGTCGGTGCCTGAACCTGAGGTTTCCTCTCCAGTGCTGACATGGATCTTGGGTACTACTGGAGTCTCCACAGGGAGTCATCTTCGTCTCCAATGGGGGCATGCACGTGCGCTTTTTCTCCAGCATTAGGAGCAGAGTCAATTTTCCCGTTGGCGTTGATCAAGGGGGTTTTTGTTTCCCTCGAGCTTTCCCACGAGACTTTCCCACGAGGCTTTCCCACAGGCTGTCCCACGTGCCACCATCGTGTGGAGTCCGGTCCTCGCTGAACGTCGAGGCAGTGCAGGGTAAACAAGTTCCTCTGGAAAGGACTGAGACATCTGGGGGGACTCTTGGAATGGTTGGAACGACCCTGGAGTTCCTCTCACCTTTCTTGTGGAGCGTGCCTCCTCTTGAGATTGCGACAGGTACGACAGAATTCTTTCCCGGCCAATCAGGGAAAGCATCCCTCACATTGAGCTTAGGACGGGAATTGGGCTCCTCTGGATGTGGGTGTACCCTGGTGATTCCTATGTAGTGGCG
>NW_017192803.1:0-10104 GCF_001704415.2 Capra hircus
GGCTCGCTTCCCTGCTGGCTGTGCATTCGCCTATCAGGCGGGGCGCAGGGCTCCTCCAGCAGGTCTTGCCTCAGGGGCTGGCTTCCCTGAGTTGGGGCTGTGGGCAGGAACCCAGACACGCAGGATCAGGCCCAAACACCTGCACATGTCTCTGCTGGGGGAGAGTGCTAGGGACCTACGTCTGTCATACACTTTCTGGGCACCCAAGGAATCAGCCTCCGTGTGTGCGGGGCTGAAAACCCCAGCCAGGGCCCTGGAGCCTGGTGCTCTCCGTGTGGCGCTGATTCTGGCGGCCAGCAACCGCTGGAGGAGCCCTGCAGTTGCCCTTCCCTTCCCTCTGACAGAGCTCTCACTGCTGGAGCCCTTGGCAGTGTGCAACACCACCCCTAAGCCTCTCCCAAGGAGCCTGGGACCTATGTGCAAAGGCAAGGCAGGATTGGAGCTGAGGCAAGGAAGGCACCAGTGGCGTCTCCCAGGCTCGCTCAGACAGCTCCTTCCTGGGGGAGGGAGCCTAAAAGCAAGGCAAGTCTGGGCAAGGCGAGCCCCCGGCCGAGCAGCCTCGCGCCAGGAACTCTGCAGATCGGGGCTCTGAGCAGAGCTAGAGCTCTGCCGTACTGGAGGCGCACTTAGCTCCGTGCAAGCAGGGCTTTCCTTGACGGGCTGGCTGCCTCCTCTTCCCCGGGAGGCTCGCTTCCTGCTGGCTGTGCACTCGCCTATCAGGCGGGGCGCAGGGCTCCTCCAGCAGGTCTTGCCTCAGGGGCTGCTTCCCTGAGTTGGGGCTGTGGGCAGGAACCAGACACGCAGGATCAGGCCCCAAACACCTGCACATGTCTCTGCTGGGGAGGAGAGTGCTAGGGAACCTACGTCTGTCATACACTTTCTGGGCACCCAAGGAATCAGCCTCCGTGTGTGCGGGCTGAAACCCCAGCCAGGGGCCCTGGGAGCCTGGTGCTCTCGGTGCGGCGCTGATTCTAGGCGGCCTAGAAACCGCTGGAGGAGCCCTGCAGTTGCCCTTCCCTTCCCTCTGACAGAGCTCTCACTGCTGAGCCCTTGGCAGTGTGCAACCCACACCCCTAAGCCTCCCCAACGACGCCTGGCACCTATGTGCAAAGGCAAGGCAGGATTGGAGCTGAGGCAAGGAAGGCACCAGTGGCGTCTCCCAGGCTCGCTCAGACAGCTCCTTCCTGGGGAGGGAGCCTAAAAGCAAGGCAAGTCTGGGCAAGGCGAGCCCCCGGCCGAGCAGCCTCGCGCCAGAAACTCTGCCAGATCGGGCTCTGAGCAGAGCTAGAGCTCTGCGTACTGGAGGCCCACTTAGCTCCGTGCAAGCAGGGCTTTCCTCTTGACTGGGCTCGGCTGCCTCCTCTTCTCCCGAGGAGGCTCGCTACACTGCTGGCTGTGCTCTCGCCTATCAGGCGGGCGCGCAGGGCTCCTCCAGCAGGTCTTGCCTCAGGGGCTGCTTCCCCTGAGTTGAGGCTGTGGGCGGGAACCCAGACACGCAGGATAAGGCCCCAACCACCTGCACATGTCTCTGCTGGGGAGGAGAGTGCTAGGGAACCTACGTCTCTCACACACTTTCTAGGCACCCACGGAGTCAGCCTCTGGAGTGTGGGGATGCAAAACCCAGCCAGGGGCCCTTGGAACCTGGTGCTCTCCGTGCGGAGCTTTGTCTGGGCGGCCAAGGAACCGCTGAAGGAGCCCTGCTGTTGCCCCTTCGCTTCCCTCTGACAGAGCTTTCACTGCTGGAGCCCTTGGCAGTGTGCAACCCACAGCCCCTAAGCCCTCCTCAAGGACGCTTGGGACCTAAGTGCAAAGGCAAGGCAGGGGTAGAGCTGAAGCCAGGAAGGCGCCAGTGGCGTTTCCGAGCCTCACACAGCCTGCTCCTTCCTGGGGAGGGAGCCTTAAAGCAAGGCAAGTCTGCGCAAGGCTCGCCTATGGCAGAGCATCTTGGTGCCAGGAACTCTGCCAGATCGGGCCTCTGAACAGAGCTAGAGATCTGCCGTACTGGAGTCGCACTTAGCTTCGTGTAAGCAGGGATTTCAGCTTGACGGGGACTTGCTGCCTCCTCTTCCCCGAGGAGGCTCGCTTCCCTGCTGGCTGTGCACTCGCCTATCAGGCGGGGGCGCAGGGCTCCTCCAGCAGGTCTTGCCTCAGGGGCTGCTTCCCCTGAGTTGGGGCTGTGGGCAGGAACCCAGACACGCAGGATCAGGCCCAAACACCTGCACATGTCTCTGCTGGGGAGGAGAGTGCTAGGGAACCTACGTCTGTCATACACTTTCTGGGCACCCAAGGAATCAGCCTCCGTGTGTGCGGGCTGAAAACCCCAGCCAGGGGACCTGGGAGCCTGGTGCTCTCCGTGTGGCGCTGAATCTGGGCGGCCAAGCAACCGCTGGAGGAGCCCTGCAGTTGCCCTTCCCTTCCCTCTGACAGAATTCTCACTGCTGGAGCCCTTGGCAGTGTGCAACCCACCAGCCCCTAAGCTCTCCTTAAGGAGGACTGGGACCTAAGTGCAAAGGCAAGGCAGGATTGGAGCTGAGGCAAGAAAGGCGCCAGTGGCGACTCCCAGGCTCCTGCTGCCTGCTCCTTCCTGGAGAGGCAGCCTAAAAGCAAGGCAAGTCTGGGCAAGGCTAGCCCCGGCAGAGCAGCCTCGCGCAGGAACTCTGCCAGATCGGGGCTCTGAGCAGAGCTAGAGCTCTGCCGTACTGGAGGCGCACTTAGCTCCGTGCAAGCAGGGCTTTCAACTTGACGGGGCTGGGCTGCCTCCTCTTCCCCGAGGAGGCTCGCTTCCCTGCTGGCTGTGCACTCGCCTATCAGGCGGGGCGCAGGGCTCCTCCAGCAGGTCTTGCCTCAGGGGCTGCTTCCCCTGAGTTGGGGCTGTGGGCAGGAACCCAGACACGCAGGATCAGGCCCCAAACACCTGCACATGTCTCTGCTGGGGAGGAGAGTGCTAGGGAACCTACGTCTGTCATACACTTTCTGGGCACCCAAGGAATCAGCCTCCGTGTGTGCGGGGCTGAAAACCCCAGCCAGGGGCCTGGGAGCCTGGTGCTCTCGGTGCGGCGCTGATTCTAGGCGGCCTAGAAACCGCTGGAGGAGCCCTGCAGTTGCCCTTCCCTTCCTCTGACAGAGCTCTCACTGCTGAAGCCCTTGGCAGTGTGCAACCCACCACCCCTAAGCCCTCCCAACGACGCCTGGCACCTATGTGCAAAGGCAAGGCAGGATTGGAGCTGAGGCAAGGAAGGCACCAGTGGCGTCTCCCAGGCTCGCTCAGACAGCTCCTTCCTGGGGAGGGAGCCTAAAAGCAAGGCAAGTCTGGGCAAGGCGAGCCCCCGGCCGAGCAGCCTCGCGCCAGAAACTCTGCCAGATCGGGGCTCTGAGCAGAGCTAGAGCTCTGCCGTACTGGAGGCCCACTTAGCTCCGTGCAAGCAGGGCTTTCCTCTTGACTGGGCTCGGCTGCCTCCTCTTCTCCCGAGGAGGCTCGCTACACTGCTGGCTGTGCTCTCGCCTATCAGGCGGGCGCGCAGGGCTCCTCCAGCAGGTCTTGCCTCAGGGGCTGCTTCCCTGAGTTGAGGCTGTGGCGGGAACCCAGACACGCAGGATAAGGCCCCAACCACCTGCACATGTCTCTGCTGGGGAGGAGAGTGCTAGGGAACCTACGTCTCTCACACACTTTCTAGGCACCCACGGAGTCAGCCTCTGGAGTGTGGGGATGCAAAACCCAGCCAGGGGCCCTTGGAACCTGGTGCTCTCCGTGCGGAGCTTTGTCTGGGCGGCCAAGGAACCGCTGAAGGAGCCTGCTGTTGCCCTTCGCTTCCCTCTGACAGAGCTTTCACTGCTGGAGCCCTTGGCAGTGTGCAACCCACCAGCCCCCTAAGCCCTCCTCAAGGACGCTTGGGACCTAAGTGCAAAGGCAAGGCAGGGGTAGAGCTGAAGCCAGGAAGGCGCCAGTGGCGTTTCCGAGCCTCACACAGCCTGCTCCTTCCTGGGGAGGGAGCCTTAAAGCAAGGCAAGTCTGCGCAAGGCTCGCCTATGGCAGAGCATCTTGGTGCCAGGAACTCTGCCAGATCGGGCCTCTGAACAGAGCTAGAGATCTGCCGTACTGGAGTCGCACTTAGCTTCGTGTAAGCAGGGATTTCAGCTTGACGGGGACTTGCTGCCTCCTCTTCCCCCGAGGAGGCTCGCTTCCCTGCTGGCTGTGCACTCGCCTATCAGGCGGGGCGCAGGGCTCCTCCAGCAGGTCTTGCCTCAGGGGCTGCTTCCCCTGAGTTGGGGCTGTGGGCAGGAACCCAGACACGCAGGATCAGGCCCCAAACACCTGCACATGTCTCTGCTGGGGAGGAGAGTGCTAGGGAACCTACGTCTGTCATACACTTTCTGGCACCCAAGGAATCAGCCTCCGTGTGTGCGGGGCTGAAAACCCCAGCCAGGGGACCTGGGAGCCTGGTGCTCTCCGTGTGGCGCTGAATCTGGGCGGCCAAGCAACCGCTGGAGGAGCCCTGCAGTTGCCCTTCCCTTCCCTCTGACAGAATTCTCACTGCTGGAGCCCTTGGCAGTGTGCAACCCACCAGCCCTAAGCTCTCCTTAAGGAGGACTGGGACCTAAGTGCAAAGGCAAGGCAGGATTGGAGCTGAGGCAAGAAAGGCGCCAGTGGCGACTCCCAGGCTCCTGCTGCCTGCTCCTTCCTGGAGAGGCAGCCTAAAAGCAAGGCAAGTCTGGGCAAGGCTAGCCCCCGGCAGAGCAGCCTCGCGCCAGGAACTCTGCCAGATCGGGGCTCTGAGCAGAGCTAGAGCTCTGCCGTACTGGAGGCGCACTTAGCTCCGTGCAAGCAGGGCTTTCAACTTGACGGGGCTGGGCTGCCTCCTCTTCCCCGAGGAGGCTCGCTTCCCTGCTGGCTGTGCACTCGCCTATCAGGCGGGGCGCAGGGCTCCTCCAGCAGGTCTTGCCTCAGGGGCTGCTTCCCCTGAGTTGGGGCTGTGGGCAGGAACCCAGACACGCAGGATCAGGCCCAAACCACCTGCACATGTCTCTGCTGGGGAGGAGAGTGCTAGGGAACCTACGTCTGTCATACACTTTCTGGGCACCCAAGGAATCAGCCTCCGTGTGTGCGGGGCTGAAAACCCCAGCCAGGGCCCTGGGAGCCTGGTGCTCTCGTGCGGCGCTGATTCTAGGCGGCCTAGAAACCGCTGGAGGAGCCCTGCAGTTGCCCTTCCTTCCCTCTGACAGAGCTCTCACTGCTGAAGCCCTTGGCAGTGTGCAACCACACCCCCTAAGCCCTCCCAACGACGCCTGGCACCTATGTGCAAAGGCAAGGCAGGATTGGAGCTGAGGCAAGGAAGGCACCAGTGGCGTCTCCCAGGCTCGCTCAGACAGCTCCTTCCTGGGGAGGGAGCCTAAAAGCAAGGCAAGTCTGGGCAAGGCGAGCCCCGGCCGAGCAGCCTCGCGCCAGAAACTCTGCCAGATCGGGGCTCTGAGCAGAGCTAGAGCTCTGCCGTACTGGAGGCCCACTTAGCTCCGTGCAAGCAGGGCTTTCCTCTTGACTGGGCTCGGCTGCCTCCTCTTCTCCGAGGAGGCTCGCTACACTGCTGGCTGTGCTCTCGCCTATCAGGCGGGCGCGCAGGGCTCCTCCAGCAGGTCTTGCCTCAGGGGCTGCTTCCCCTGAGTTGAGGCTGTGGGCGGAACCCAGACACGCAGGATAAGGCCCCAACCACCTGCACATGTCTCTGCTGGGGAGGAGAGTGCTAGGGAACCTACGTCTCTCACACACTTTCTAGGCACCCACGGAGTCAGCCTCTGGGAGTGTGGGGATGCAAAACCCAGCCAGGGCCCTTGGAACCTGGTGCTCTCCGTGCGGAGCTTTGTCTGGGCGGCCAAGGAACCGCTGAAGGAGCCCTGCTGTTGCCCTTCGCTTCCCTCTGACAGAGCTTTCACTGCTGGAGCCCTTGGCAGTGTGCAACCCACCAGCCCCTAAGCCCTCCTCAAGGACGCTTGGGACCTAAGTGCAAAGGCAAGGCAGGGGTAGAGCTGAAGCCAGGAAGGCGCCAGTGGCGTTTCCGAGCCTCACACAGCCTGCTCCTTCCTGGGGAGGGAGCCTTAAAGCAAGGCAAGTCTGCGCAAGGCTCGCCTATGGCAGAGCATCTTGGTGCCAGGAACTCTGCCAGATCGGGCCTCTGAACAGAGCTAGAGATCTGCCGTACTGGAGTCGCACTTAGCTTCGTGTAAGCAGGGATTTCAGCTTGACGGGGACTTGCTGCCTCCTCTTCCCGAGGAGGCTCGCTTCCCTGCTGGCTGTGCACTCGCCTATCAGGCGGGGCGCAGGGCTCCTCCAGCAGGTCTTGCCTCAGGGGCTGCTTCCCCTGAGTTGGGGCTGTGGGCAGGAACCCAGACACGCAGGATCAGGCCCCAAACACCTGCACATGTCTCTGCTGGGGAGGAGAGTGCTAGGGAACCTACGTCTGTCATACACTTTCTGGGCACCCAAGGAATCAGCCTCCGTGTGTGCGGGGCTGAAAACCCAGCCAGGGGACCTGGGAGCCTGGTGCTCTCCGTGTGGCGCTGAATCTGGGCGGCCAAGCAACCGCTGGAGGAGCCCTGCAGTTGCCCTTCCCTTCCCTCTGACAGAATTCTCACTGCTGGAGCCCTTGGCAGTGTGCAACCACCAGCCCCTAAGCTCTCCTTAAGGAGGACTGGGACCTAAGTGCAAAGGCAAGGCAGGATTGGAGCTGAGGCAAGAAAGGCGCCAGTGGCGACTCCCAGGCTCCTGCTGCCTGCTCCTTCCTGGAGAGGCAGCCTAAAAGCAAGGCAAGTCTGGGCAAGGCTAGCCCCGGCAGAGCAGCCTCGCGCCAGGAACTCTGCCAGATCGGGGCTCTGAGCAGAGCTAGAGCTCTGCCGTACTGGAGGCGCACTTAGCTCCGTGCAAGCAGGGCTTTCAACTTGACGGGGCTGGGCTGCCTCCTCTTCCCCGAGGAGGCTCGCTTCCCTGCTGGCTGTGCACTCGCCTATCAGGCGGGGCGCAGGGCTCCTCCAGCAGGTCTTGCCTCAGGGGCTGCTTCCCCTGAGTTGGGGCTGTGGGCAGGAACCCAGACACGCAGGATCAGGCCCCAAACACCTGCACATGTCTCTGCTGGGGAGGAGAGTGCTAGGGAACCTACGTCTGTCATACACTTTCTGGGCACCCAAGGAATCAGCCTCCGTGTGTGCGGGGCTGAAAACCCCAGCCAGGGGCCCTGGGAGCCTGGTGCTCTCGGTGCGGCGCTGATTCTAGGCGGCCTAGAAACCGCTGGAGGAGCCCTGCAGTTGCCCTTCCCTTCCCTCTGACAGAGCTCTCACTGCTGAAGCCCTTGGCAGTGTGCAACCCACCACCCCTAAGCCCTCCCCAACGACGCCTGGCACCTATGTGCAAAGGCAAGGCAGGATTGGAGCTGAGGCAAGGAAGGCACCAGTGGCGTCTCCCAGGCTCGCTCAGACAGCTCCTTCCTGGGGAGGGAGCCTAAAAGCAAGGCAAGTCTGGGCAAGGCGAGCCCCCGGCCGAGCAGCCTCGCGCCAGAAACTCTGCCAGATCGGGGCTCTGAGCAGAGCTAGAGCTCTGCCGTACTGGAGGCCCACTTAGCTCCGTGCAAGCAGGGCTTTCCTCTTGACTGGGCTCGGCTGCCTCCTCTTCTCCCGAGGAGGCTCGCTACACTGCTGGCTGTGCTCTCGCCTATCAGGCGGGCGCGCAGGGCTCCTCCAGCAGGTCTTGCCTCAGGGGCTGCTTCCCCTGAGTTGAGGCTGTGGGCGGGAACCCAGACACGCAGGATAGGCCCCAACCACCTGCACATGTCTCTGCTGGGGAGGAGAGTGCTAGGGAACCTACGTCTCTCACACACTTTCTAGGCACCCACGGAGTCAGCCTCTGGGAGTGTGGGGATGCAAAACCCAGCCAGGGGCCCTTGGAACCTGGTGCTCTCCGTGCGGAGCTTTGTCTGGGCGGCCAAGGAACCGCTGAAGGAGCCCTGCTGTTGCCCTTCGCTTCCCTCTGACAGAGCTTTCACTGCTGGAGCCCTTGGCAGTGTGCAACCCACCAGCCCCTAAGCCCTCCTCAAGGACGCTTGGGACCTAAGTGCAAAGGCAAGGCAGGGGTAGAGCTGAAGCCAGGAAGGCGCCAGTGGCGTTTCCGAGCCTCACACAGCCTGCTCCTTCCTGGGGAGGGAGCCTTAAAGCAAGGCAAGTCTGCGCAAGGCTCGCCTATGGCAGAGCATCTTGGTGCCAGGAACTCTGCCAGATCGGGCCTCTGAACAGAGCTAGAGATCTGCCGTACTGGAGTCGCACTTAGCTTCGTGTAAGCAGGGATTTCAGCTTGACGGGACTTGCTGCCTCCTCTTCCCCGAGGAGGCTCGCTTCCCTGCTGGCTGTGCACTCGCCTATCAGGCGGGGGCGCAGGGCTCCTCCAGCAGGTCTTGCCTCAGGGGCTGCTTCCCCTGAGTTGGGGCTGTGGCAGGAACCCAGACACGCAGGATCAGGCCCCAAACACCTGCACATGTCTCTGCTGGGGAGGAGAGTGCTAGGGAACCTACGTCTGTCATACACTTTCTGGGCACCCAAGGAATCAGCCTCCGTGTGTGCGGGGCTGAAAACCCCAGCCAGGGGCCTGGGAGCCTGGTGCTCTCCGTGGGCGCTGAATCTGGGCGGCCAAGCAACCGCTGGAGGAGCCCTGCAGTTGCCCTTCCTTCCCTCTGACAGAATTCTCACTGCTGGAGCCCTTGGCAGTGTGCAACCCACCAGCCCTAAGCCCTCCTAAGGAGGACTGGACCTAAGTGCAAAGGCAAGGCAGGATTGGAGCTGAGGCAAGAAAGGCGCCAGTGGCGACTCCCAGGCTCCTGCTGCCTGCTCCTTCCTGGAGAGGCAGCCTAAAAGCAAGGCAAGTCTGGGCAAGGCTAGCCCCCCGGCAGAGCAGCCTCGCGCCAGGAACTCTGCCAGATCGGGGCTCTGAGCAGAGCTAGAGCTCTGCCGTACTGGAGGCGCACTTAGCTCCGTGCAAGCAGGGCTTTCAACTTGACGGGGCTGGGCTGCCTCCTCTTCCCCCGAGGAGGCTCGCTTCCCTGCTGGCTGTGCACTCGCCTATCAGGCGGGGGCAGGGCTCCTCCAGCAGGTCTTGCCTCAGGGGCTGCTTCCCCTGAGTTGGGGCTGTGGGCAGGAACCCAGACACGCAGGATCAGGCCCCAAACACCTGCACATGTCTCTGCTGGGGAGGAGAGTGCTAGGGAACCTACGTCTGTCATACACTTTCTGGCACCCAAGGAATCAGCCTCCGTGTGTGCGGGGCTGAAAACCCCAGCCAGGGGCCTGGGAGCCTGGTGCTCTCGGTGCGGCGCTGAATCTGGCGGCCAAGAACCGCTGGAGGAGCCCTGCAGTTGCCCTTCCCTTCCCTCTGACAGAGCTTCTCACTGCTGGAGCCCTTGGCAGTGTGCAACCCACCAGCCCTAAGCCTCCCAAGGAGGACTGGACCTAAGTGCAAAGGCAAGGCAGGATTGGAGCTGAGGCAAGAAAGGCGCCAGTGGCGACTCCCAGGCTCCTGCTGCCTGCTCCTTCCTGGGAGGGAGCCTAAAAGCAAGGCAAGTCTGGGCAAGGCTCGCCCGGCAGAGCAGCCTCGCGCCAGGAACTCTGCCAGATCGGGGCTCTGAGCAGAGCTAGAGCTCTGCCGTACTGGAGGCGCACTTAGCTTCCGTGCAAGCAGGGCTTTCAACTTGACGGGGCTGGGCTGCCTCCTCTTCCCCGAGGAGGCTCGCTTCCCTGCTGGCTGTGCACTCGCCTATCAGGCGGGGGCGCAGGGCTCCTCCAGCAGGTCTTGCCTCAGGGGCTGCTTCCCCTGAGTTGGGGCTGTGGGCAGGAACCCAGACACGCAGGATCAGGCCCAACACCTGCACATGTCTCTGCTGGGGAGGAGAGTGCTAGGGAACCTACGTCTGTCATACACTTTCTGGGCACCCAAGGAATCAGCCTCCGTGTGTGCGGGGCTGAAAACCCCAGCCAGGGGCCCTGGAGCCTGGTGCTCTCGGTGTGGCGCTGATTCTAGGCGGCCTAGAACCGCTGGAGGAGCCCTGCAGTTGCCCTTCCCTTCCCTCTGACAGAGCT
>NW_017192804.1:0-10103 GCF_001704415.2 Capra hircus
GATCTTGGGGTACTTCTGGAGTCTCCCCAGGGGAGTCATTCCTCGTCTCGAGAGGGGGCATGCACGTGCCCAATCCTCCCGAACTGTAGCAGCAGTGTCACTCTTCCCTTCGCCTGGATCAAGGGATCTGTGGCTTTCCCCAGAGGCTTTCCCACGGGGCTTTCCCACGAGGCTTTCCACAGGGCTGTCCCACGTGCCACCTCGGTTTGAGTCGATCCTAGGCTAGAAGGTCGAGGCAGTGCAGGAAGAACAGGTTTCCCTGGAATGGACTGAGACATCTGGGGACTCTGCGAATGGTGGCACGACAATGGAGTTCCTCACTCCTTTCCTGTGCAGAGCGCCCTCCTCTTGAAATCCGTTGAGAACGCGGGAATTCTTTCCCGACCACGCAGGAAAGGAACCCTCCTCTGGATCTATGAGGCAGAAATGGGGCTCCCCTGGATGTGGGCGGGACTCTCGAGCTTCCTCTGGAGTGGACACGGGTATGTCGGGGAGCTTCTTGAGTTTCACCAAGGGTGTGAAGGACCCTTTGGAAGTTCAGAGTTAGGTGTGATTAGCTCGAGACGCCTCTGCAGAAATGGGCCTCATCTCGCCTGGAGGGGAGAACCTCCTGGATTTTCTCGAGTTGCGCAGGTGGCTCGACTTGCGACAGGGACCTCATGACCCGCTCTGGTGGCCTCAGTAAAGGCCAGTCCCCATGCGAGTTCCTCGGGGCCTCTTGGATTCTGCTCCGTCGAATCCGGGGCTAAGATCTTGTGTGGAGTCTGGTGCCGGAACCTGAGGATTCCTCTCCAGTGCTGACATGGATCTTGGGGTACTTCTGGAGTCTCCCCAGGGGAGTCAGTCCCTCGTCTCGAGTGGGGCATGCACGTGCCCTTTCCTCTCGGCTGCTAGCAGCAGTGTCGCCCTTCCCTTCGAGTGTATCAAGGGATCTGTGGCTTTCCCTCGAGGCTTTCCCACGAGGCTTTCCCACGAGGCTTTCCCACAGGGCTGTCCACGTGCCACTGTGGTGTGAGTCGATCCTCGGCTTGAAAGTCGAGGCAATGCAGGGAAAAGCTGGTTTCCCTGGAATGGACTGAGACATCTGGGGGACTCTGGAAATGGTGGCACCGACCCTGGAGTTCCTCTCGCCTTTCCTGTGGAGAGCGCCTCCTCTTGAGAAGCGATGGAAACGCCGGGAATTCTTTCCCGACCATGCAGGGAAAGGATTCCTCCTCTGGAGCTCTAGAGGCTGGAAACTGGGGCTCCTCTGGATTTGGGCGGGACTCTCGAGCTTTCCTCTCGAATGGAGATGGGTATGTCGGGGAACTTCTTGAGTTGCAGCAAGCGTGTGAAGGACCCTTTGGAAGTTCCAGAAGTTAGGTGTGATTAGCCTCGAGACGCCTGATCGGAAATGGGCCTCATCTCGCCTGGAGGGGAGAACCTCCTGGATTTTCTCGAGTTGCGGCAGGTGCTCTCGACTTAAGACGGGGACCTCAGGGACCCGCTCTGGTGGACTCAGGAAAATCCAGTCCCCATGCCCAGTTGCTCAGGGACTTCTCGGGATTCCTCTCCCCGTCGATGCCGGGGCCTAAGACCTTGTGTGGAGTCGGTGCCGGAACCTGAGGATTCCTCTCCAGTGCTGACATATATCTTGGGGTACTTCTGGAGTCTCCCAGGGGAGTCAGTCCTTCGTCTCCAGTGGGGGCATGCACGTGCGCTTTCCTCCCGAGCTGTAGCAGCAGTGTCACGCTTCCATTAGGCGTGGATCAAGGGATCTGTGGCTTTCGCTTGAGGCTTTCCCACGAGCATTTCCCACGAGGCTGTCCCACAGGGCTGTCCCACGTGCCAACGTGGTGTGAGTCGATCCTCGGCTTGAAAGTCAAGGCAGTGCAGGGAAAACAGGTTTCCCTGGAATGGACTAAGACATCTGGGGGACTCTGGGAATGGTGGCACGACCCTGGAGTTCCTCTCACCTTTACTGTGGAGAGCGCCTCCTCTTGAGATGCGACGGGAAACGCCGGGAATTCTTTCCCGACCACACTAGGGAAAGGATCCCTCCTCTCGAGCTAGGAGGCGGAAAAGTGGCTCCTCTGGATGTGGGTGGGACTCTCCTGCTTCCTCTCGAGTGGAGACGGGTATATCAGGGAACCTCTTGAGTTGCAGCAAGGGTGTGAAGGACCCTTTGGAAGTTCCAGAGGTTAGGTGTGATTAGACTCGAGACGCATCAGGGGAAAAGGGCCTCATCTCGCCTGGAGGGGAGAACCTCCTGGAGTTTCTCGAGTTGCGGCAGGTGCTCTCGGACTTACGACGGGGACCTCAGGGACCCGCTCTGGTGGCCTCAGGAAAGGCCAGTCCCCATGCGAGTTGCTCGCGGGCCTCTCGGGATTCCTCTACTGTTGATGCCGGGGCTTAAGATCTTGTGTGGAGTCGGTGCCGGAAACTGAGGATTCCTCTCCAGTGCTGACATGGATCTTGGGGTACTTCTGGAGTCTCCCCAGGGGAGTCAGTCCTCGTCTCGAGTCGGGGCATGCACGTGCGTTTTCCTCCCGAGCTGTAGCAGCAGTGTCACGCTTCCCTTCGCGTGGATCAAGGGATCTGTGGCTTTCCCTCCAGTCTTTCCCACGAGGCTTTCCCACGAGGCTTTCTCACAGGGCTGTCCGACGTGCCACCGTGGTGTGAGTCGATCCTCAGCTTGAAATTCGAGGCAGTGCAGGGAAAACAGGTTTCCCTGGAATGGACTGAGACATCTGGGGGACTCTGGGAATGGTGGCATGACCCTGGAGTTCCTCTCGCCTTTCCTGTGGAGAGCGCATCCTCTTGAGATGCGACGGGAATGCAGGGAATTCTTTCCCGACCACGCAGTGAAAGGATCCCTCCCCTCGAGCTAGGGGGCGGAAACGGGGCTCCTCTGGATGTGGGCGGGACTCTCGTCCTTCCTCTCGAGTGGAGACGAGTATGTTGGGGAACTTCTTGAGTTGCAGCAAGGGTGTGAAGGACCCTTTGGAAGTTCCAGATGTTAGATGTGATTAGCCTCGAGACGCCTCAGCGGAAATGGGCCTCATCTCGCATGGAAGGGAGAACCTCCTGGATTTTCTCGAGTTGCGGCAGGTGCTCTCGACTTACGATGGGGACCTCAGGACCCGCTCTGGTGGCCTCAGGAATCGCCAGACCCCATGCGAGTTGCCCGCGGGCCTCTCGGGATTCCTCTCCCTTTGATGCTGGGTCCTAAGACCTTGTGTGGAGTCAGTGCCGGAACATGAGGTTTCCTCTCCCAGTGCTGACATGGATCTTGGGGTACTTCAGGAGTCTCCCCAGGGGAGTCAGTAATCGTCTCTAGTGGGGGAATGCACGTTCGCTTTCCTCCCGAGCTGTAGCAGCAGTATCACGCTTCCCTTCGCGTGGATCTAGGGATCTGTGGCTTTCCCTAGAGGCTTTCCCATGAGGCTCTCCCACGAGACTTTCCCACAGGGCTGTCCCACGTGCCACCGTGGTGTGAGTCGATCCTCGGCTTGAAAGTCGAGGCTGTGCAGGGAAAACACGTTTCTCTGGAATGGACTGATACATCTGGGGGACTCTGGGAATGGTGGCAGGACCCTGAAGTTCCTCTCGCCTTTCCTGTGGAGAGCGCCTGCTCTTGAGATACGACGGGAACGCCGGGAATTCTTTCCCATCCACGCAGGGAAAGGATCCCTCCTCTTGAGCTAGGAGGGGAAAAAGGGGCTCCTCTGGATGTGTGCGGGACTCTCGTGCTTCCTCTCGAGTGGAGACGAGAATGTCGGGGATCTTCTTGAGTTGCAGCAAGTGTGTGAAGGACCCCTTGGTAGTTCCAGTGGTTAGGTGTGATTAGCCTGGAGACGCCTCAGCGGAAATGGGCCTCATCTTGCCTGGAGGGGAGAACCTCCTGGATTTTCTCGAGTTGCGGCAGGTGCTCTCGACTTACGACGGGGACCTCAGGGACCCGCTCTGGTGGCCTCAGGAAAGGCCAATCCCCATGCCAGTTGCTCGGGGGCCTCTCGGGATTCCTCTCCCGTTGATGGCGGGGCCTAAGACCTTGTGTGGAGTCGGTGCCAGAACCTGAGTATTCCTCTCCAGTGCTGACATGGATCTTGAGGTCTTCTGGAGTCTCCCCAGGGGAGTCAGTAATCGTCTCTAGTGGGGGCATGCACGTGCGCTTTCCTTCCGAGCTATAGCAGCGTGTCAGTCTTCCCTTCGCGTGGATCAAGGGATCTGTGGCTTTCCCTTGAGGCTTTCACACGAGGCTTTCCACGAGGCTTTCCCACAGGGTTTTCCCTCGTACCACCGTGGTGAGTCAATCCTCGGCTTGAAAGTCGAGGCAGTGCAGGGAAAACAGGTTTCACTGGAATGGACTGAGACAACAGGGGGACTCTGGGAATGGTGGCACGACCCTGGAGTTCCTCTCGCCTTTCCTGTGGAGAGCGCCTCCTCTTGAGATGCGACGGAAACGCCGGGAAATCTTTCCAGATCACGCAGGTAAAGAATCCCTCTTCTACAGCTAGGAGGAGGAAAGGGGCTCCTCTGGATGTGAGCGGGACTCTCGTGTTTCCTCTCGAGTGGAGACGGGTGTGTCGGGGAACTTCTTGAGTTGCAGCAAGGGTGTGAAGGACGCTTTGGAAGTTGCAGAATTTAGGTGTGATTAGCGTCGAGACGCCTCAGCGGAAATCGGCCTCATCTCGCCTGGAGGCGAGAGCCTCCTGAATTTTCTCGAGTTGCGGAAGGTGCTCTCCACTTACGACAGGAACCTCAGGGACCCACTCTGGTGGCCTCAGGAAAGGCCAGTCCCCATGCGAGTTGCTCGTGGGCCTCTCGGGATTCCTCTCCTGTCTATGCTGGGACCTAAGACCTTGTGTGGAGTCGGTGCCGGAACCTGAGGATTCCTCTCCAGTGCTGACATGCATCTTGGGGAAGTTCTGGAGTCTCCCCAGGGGAGTCAGTCCTCGTCTCGAGTGGGGGCATGCACGTGCGCTTTCCTCCCGAACTGTAGCAGCAGTATCACGCTTTCCTTCACGTGGATCAAGGGATCTGTGTCTTTCCCTCGAGGCTTTCCCACGAGGCTTTCCCAGGAGGCTTGCCACAGGGTTGTCTTACGTGCCACCGTGTTGTGAGTCGATCCTCGGCTTGAAAGTCGAGGCAGTGAAGGGAAAACAGGTTTCCCTGGAATAGACTGAGACATCTGGGGGACTCTGGGAATGGTGGCACGACCCTGGAGTTCCTCTCGGCCTTTCCTGTGGAGAGCGCCTCCTCTTGAGATGCGACGGAACACTGGGAAATCTTTCCCGAACACGCAGTGAAAGGATCCCTCCTCTCGAGCTAGGAGGCGGAAACGGGGCTCCTCTGGATGTGGGCGGGACTCTCGTGCTTTCTCTTGAAGGGAGACGGGTATGTTGGGGAACGTCTTGAGTTGCAACAAGGGTGTGAAGGACCCTTTGGGTGTTCCAGAGGTTAGGTGTGCTTAGCCTCGAGACGCCTCAGCGGAAATGGGCCTCATCTCGCCTGGAGGGGAGAACCTCCTGGATTTTCTCGAATTGCGGGCAGGTGCTCTCGACTTATGACGGGGACCTCACGGAAACGCTCTGGTGGCCTCAGGAAAGGCCAGTCCCCATGCGAGTTACTCGGAGGCCTCTCGGGATTCCTCTCCTTCGATGCCAGGGCCTAAGATCTTGTGTGGAGTCGGTGCCGTTACCTGAGGATTCCTATCAGTGCTGACATGGATCTTGGGGTACTTCTGGAGTCTCCCCAGGGGAGTCATTCCTCGTCTCGAGAGGGGGCATGCACGTGCCCAATCCTCCCGAACTGTAGCAGCAGTGTCACTCTTCCCTTCGCCTGGATCAAGGGATCTATGGCTTTCCCCGGAGGCTTTCCCACGGGGCTTTCCCACGAGGCTTTCCCACAGGGCTGTCCCACGTTCCACCTCGGTTTGAGTCGATCCTAGGCTAGAAGGTCGAGGCAGTGCAGGAAAAACAGGTTTCCCTGGAATGGACTGAGACATCTGGGGGACTCTGCGAATGGTGGCATGACAATGGAGTTCCTCAATTCTTTCCTGTGGCAGAGCGCCTCCTCTTGAAATCCGTTGAGAACGCCGGGAATTCTTTCCCGACCACGCAGGGAAAGGAACCCTCCTCTGGATCTATGAGGCAGAAATGGGGCTCCCCTGGATGTGGGCGGGACTCTCGAGCTTCCTCTGGAGTGGACACGGGTATGTCGGGGAGCTTCTTGAGTTTCACCAAGGGTGTGAAGGACCCTTTGGAAGTTCAGAGGTTAGGTGTGATTAGCCTCGAGACGCCTCTGCAGAAATGGGCTTCATCTCGGCCTGGAGGGGAGAACCTCCTGGATTTTCTCGAGTTGCGGCAGGTGCGCTCGACTTGCGACGGGGACCTCATGGACCCGCTCTGGTGGCCTCAGTAAAGGCCAGTCCCCATGCGAGTTCCTCGGGGGCCTCTTGGGATTCCGCTCCCGTCGAATCCGGGGCCTAAGATCTAGTGTGGAGTTGGTGCCTGGAACCTGAGGATTCCTCTCCAGTGCTGACATGGATCTTGGGGTACTTCTGGAGTCTCCCCAGGGGAGTCAGTCCTCGTCCTCGAGTGGGGGCATGCACGTGCGCTTTCCTCCCGAACTGTAGCAGCAGTGTCATCGCTTTCCTTCGACGTGGATCAAGGGATCTGTGGTCTTTCCCTCGAGGCTTTCCCACGAGGCTTTCCCAGCGAGGCTTTCCACAGGGCTGTCCTAACGTGCCACCGTGGTTGTGAGTCGATCCTCGGCTTGAAAGTCGAGGCAGTGCAGGGAAAACAGGTTTCCCTGGAATGGACTGAGACATCTGGGGACTCTGGGAATGGTGGCACGACCCTGGAGTTCCTCTCGCCTTTCCTGTGGAGAGCGCCTCCTCTTGAGATGCGACTGGAACACTGGGAAATCTTTCCCGAGCACGCAGGTGAAAGGATCCCTCCTCTCGAGCTAGGAGGGGAAACGGGGCTCCTCTGGATGTGGGCGGGACTCTCGTGCTTCCTCTCGAGTGGAGACGGGTATGTCGGGGAACTTCTTGAGTTGCAGCAAGGGTGTGAAGGACCCTTTGGTAAGTTCCAGAGGTTAGGTGTGATTAGCCTCGAGACGCCTCAGCGGAAATGGGCCTCATCTCGCCTGGAGGGGAGAACCTCCTGGATTTTCTTCGAGTTGGGGCAGGTGCTCTTCGACTTACGACGGGAACCTCAGGGACCCGCTCTGGTGGCCTCAGGAAAGGCCAGTCCCCATGCGAGTTGCTCGGGGCCTCTCGGGATTCCTCTCCTGTCGATGCTGGGCCTAAGACCTTGTGTGGAGTCAGTGCCGGAACCTGAGGATTCCTCTCCAGTGCTGACATGGATCTTGGGGTACTTCTGGAGTCTCCCAGTGGAGTCAGTCCTTCGTCTCGAGTGGGGGCATGCACGTGCGCTTTCCTCCCGAGCTGTAGCAGCAGTGTCACGCTTCCTTCAGCGTGGATCAAGGGATCTGTGTCTTTCCCTCGAGGCTTTCCAGAGGCTTTCCCACGAGGCTTTCCCACAGGGCTGTCCCACGTGCCACCGTGGTGTGAGTCGATCCTCGGCTTGAAAGTCGATGGCAGTGCAGGGAAAACAGTTTCCCTGGAATGGACTGAGACATCTGGGGACTCTGGGAATGGTGGCACGACCCTGGAGTTCCTCTCGCCTTTCCTGTGGAGAGCGGCCTCCTCTTGAGATGCGACGGGAACACGGGAATTCTTTCCCGAACACGCAGGGAAAGGATCCCTCCTCTCGAGCTAGGAGGCGGAAACGGGGCTCCTCTGGATGTGGGCGGGACTCTCGTGCTTCCTCTCGAGTGGAGACGGCTATGTCGGGAGAACTTCTTGAGTTGCAGCAAGGGTGTGAAGGACCCTTTGGAAGTTCCAGAGGTTAGGTGTGATTAGCCTCGAGACGCCTCAGCGGAAATGGGCCTCATCTCGCCTGCAGGGGAGAACCTCCTGGATTTTCTCGAGTTGCGGCAGGTGCTCTCGACTTACGAACGGGGACCTCAGGGACCCGCTCTGGTGGCCTCAGGAAAGGCCAGTTCCCCATTGCGAGTTGCTCGGGGCCTCTCGGGATTCCTCTCCCGTCGATGCCAGGGCCTAAGACCTTGTGTGGAGTCAGGTGCCGGAACCTGAGGATTCCTCTCCAGTGCTGACATGGATCTTGGGGTACTTCTGGAGTCTCCCCAGGGGAGTCAGTCCTCATCTCGAGTGGGGGCATGCACGTGTGCTTTCCTCCCGAGCTGGTAGCAGCAGTGTCACGCTTCCTTCGCGTGGATCAAGGGTATCTGTCGGCTTTCCCTCGAGTGCTTTCCCACGAGGCTTTCCCACGAAGACTTTCCCACAGGGCTGTCCCACGTGCCACCGTGTGTGTGATGTCGATCCTCGGCTTAGAAAGTTCGAGGCAGTGCAGGGAGAAACAGGTTTCTCATGGAATGGACTGAGACATCTGGGGGACTCTGGGAATGGTGGCACGAACCTGGAGTTCCTCTCGCCTTTCCTGTGGGAGAGCGCCTCCTCTTGAGATGACGACGGAACGCCGGGAATATCTTTCCGACGACACGCAGGTGAAAGGATCCCTCCTCTCGAGCTAGGAGGCGGTAACGGGGCTCCTCTGGATGTGGGCGGGACTCTCGGGCTTCCTCTCGAGTGGAGACGGGTATGTGGGGAGACTTCTTGAGTTGCAGCAAGGGTGTGAAGGACCCTTTGGAAGTTCCAGAGGTTAGGTGTGATTAGCCTCGAGACGCCTCAGCGGAAATGGGCCTCATCTCGCCTGGAGGGGAGAACCTCCTGGATTTTCTCGAGTTGCGGCAGGTGCTCTCGACTTACGACGGGGACCTCAGGGACCCGCTCTGGTGGCCTCAGGAAAGGCCAGTCCCCATGCGAGTTGCTCGGGGGGCCTCTCGGATTCCTCTCCCGTCGATGCCGGGGCCTAAGACCTTGTGTGGAGTATGTGCCGTAACCTGAGGATACCTGTCCAGTGCCGAGATGGATCTTGGGGTACTTGTGGAGTCTCCAAAGGGGAGTCAGTCCTCGTCTCGAGTGGGGGCATGCACGTGCACTTTCCTCCCGAGCTGTAGAGCAGTGTCATGCTTCCCTTCGCGTGGATCAAGGGATATGTGGCTTTCCCTCGAGGCTTTCCCACGAGGCTGTCCCACTGCCACCGTGGTGTGAGTCGATTGTCGGCTTGAAAGTCGAAGGCAGTGCAGGGAAAACAGGTTTCCCTGGAATGGACTGAGACATCTGGGGGACTCTGGGAATGGTGGCAAGACCCTGGAGTTCCTCTCGCCTTTCCTGTGGAGAGCGCCTCCTCTTGAGATGCGACGGAACGCCGGGAATTCTTTCCCGACCACGCAGGGAAAGGATCCCTCTCTCGAGCTAGGAGGCGGAAACGGGCTCTTCTGGATGTGGGCGGGACTCTCGTGCTTCCTCTCGAGTGGAGACGGGTATGTCGGGGAACTTCTTGAGTTGCAGCAAGGGTGTGAAGGACCCTTTGGAAGTTCCAGAGGTTAGGTGTGATTAGCTCGAGAGCCTGAGCGGAAATGGGCCTCATCTCGCCTGGAGGGGAGAACCTCCTGGATTTTCTCGAGTTGCGGCAGGTGCTCTCGACTTACGACGGGGACCTCAGGGACCCGCTCTGGTGGACTCAGGAAAGGCCAGTCCCCATGCGAGTTGCTCGGGGCCTCTCGGGATTCCTCTCCCGTCGATGCCGGGGCCTAAGATCTTTGTGGGAGTCGGTGCCGGAACCTGAGGATTCCTCTCAGTGCTGACATGGATCTTGGGGTACTTCTGGAGTCTCCCCAGGGGAGTCAGTCCTCGTCTCGAGTGGGGGCATGCACGTGCGCTTTCCTCCCGAGCTGTAGCAGCAGTGTCACGCTTCCGCGTGGATCAAGGGATCTGTGGCTTTCCCTTGAGGCTTTCCCCACGAGGCTTTCCACAGGGCTGTCCCACGTGCCACCGTGGTGTGAGTCGATCCTCGGCTTGAAAGTCAGGCAGTGCAGGGAAAACAGGTTTCCCTGGAATGGACTGAGACATCTGGGGGACTCTGGGAATGGTGGCACGACCCTGGAGTTCCTCTCGCTTTCTGTGGAGA
>NW_017192805.1:0-10103 GCF_001704415.2 Capra hircus
TATCTGGGGGACTCTTGGAATGGGGACAACCCCTGGAGTTCCTCCGCCTTTCCTGTGGAGAGCGCTCCTCATGAGATGCGACGGGAACCGGGAATTCTTTCCCGAACATGGCAGGGAAAGGATACCTGACCTCGAGATATGAGGTGGAAAACGGGGCTCCTCTGGATGTGGGCGGGATTCTCGTGCTTCCTCTCGAGTGGAGTCAGGTATGTCGGAGAACTTCTTGAGTTGCAGCAAGGGTGTGAAGGACCCTTTGGAAGTTCCAGATGTTAGGTATGGTTAGCCTCGAGACGCCTCAGAGGAAAAGGGCCTCTTCTCGCCTGGAGGGGAGAACGTCCTGGATTTTCTCGAGTTGCGGCAGGTGCTCTTGACTTACTACGGGGACCTCAGGGACCCGCTCTGGTGACCTCAGGAAAGGCCAGTCCCCATGCAAGTTGCTCGGGGCCTCTCGAGATTCCTCTCCCGTCGATGCCGGGGCCTAAAGACCCTGTGTGGAGTCGGTGCCGGAACCTGAGGTTTCCTCTCCAGTGCTGACATGGATCTTGGGGTACTTCTGGAGTCTCCCCAGGGGAGTTAGTCGTCGTCTTGTGTGGGGCATGAACGTGCGCTTTCCTCCCGAGCTGTAGCAGCAGTGCAACGCTTCCCTTCGCGTGGATCAAGGGATCTGTGGCTTTCCCTCGAGGCTTTCCCACGAGGCTTTCCCACAGGGCTGTCCACGTGCCATCGTGGTGTGAGTCGATCCTCGGCTAGAAATTCGAGGCAGTGCAGGGAAATCAGGTTTCCCTGAAATGGACTGAGACATCTGGGGGACTCTGGGAATGGTGGCACGACCCTGGAGTTCCTCTCGCGTTTCCTGTGGAGAGCGCCTCCTCTTGAGATGCGACAGGAACGCCGGGAATTCTTTCCCGACCACGCAGGGAAAGGATCCCTCCTCTCGAGCTAGGAGGCGGAAACGGGGCTCCTATGGATGTGGGCGGGTCTCTGGTGCTTCCTCTCGAGTGGAGACGGGTATGTCGGGGAACTTCTTGAGTTGCTGCAAGGGTGTGAAGGGTCCTTTGGAAGTTCCAAAGGTTAGGTGTGATTAGCCTCGAGACGCCTCAGCGGAAATGGGCCTCATCTCGCCTGGAAGGGAGAACTCCTGGATGTATCTCAAGTTGCGGCAGGTGCTCTCGACTTACGACGGGGACTTCAGGGAGCCGCTCTGGTGGCCTCAGGAAAGGCCAGTCCCCATGCGAGTTGCTCGGGGTCCTCTCGGGATTTTTCTCAGTCGATGCCGGGGCCTAAAACTTGTGTGGAGACGGTGCTGGAACCTGAGGATTCCTCTCCAGTGCTGACATGGATCTTGGGGTACCTGCGGAGTGTCCCCAGGGAGTCAGTCCTCGTCTCAAGTAGGGGCATGCACCTTCGCTTTCCTCCCAAACTGCAGGCAGCAGTGTCACGCTTCCCTTCCGTGGATCAAGGGATCAGTGGCTTTCCCTCGGGGCTTTTCCCATGAGGCTTTCACACGAGGCTTTCCCACAGGGCTGTCCACGTGCCACCGTGGAGTAAGCCGATCCTCGGCTTGAAAAGTCGAGGCAGTGCATGGGAAAACAGGTTTTCCTGCAATGGACTGAGGCATCTGGGGGACTCTGGGAATGGTGGCATGACCCTGGAGTTCCTCTCGCCTTTCCTGTGGAGAGCGCCTCCTCTTGAGATGCGACGGGAACGGCCGGGAATTCTTTCTCGACCACGCAGGGAAAGGATCCGTCCCAGTCGAGCTAGTGAGGCCGAAACGGAGCTCCTCTGGATGTTGGCGGGACTCTCGTGCTTCATCTCGAGTGGAGACGGGTATGTCGGGGAACTTCTTGAGTTGCAGCAAGGGTGTGAAGGACCCTTTTGGAAGTTCCAGAGTTTAGGTGTGATTAGCCTGGAGACGCCTCATCGGAAATGGGCCTCATCTTGCCTGGAGGGGAGAACCTCCTGGATTTTCTCGAGTTCGCGGCATATGCTCTTGACTTACGACGGGGACCTCAGGGACCCGCTATGGTGGCCTCAGGAAAGGCCAGTCCCCATGCGAGTTGCTCGGGACCTCTCGGAATTCCTCTCCCGTCGATGCCAGGGCCTAAGATCTTGTGTGGAGTTGGTGGCCGGAACCTGAGGATTCCTCTCCAGTGCTGTCATGGATCTTGGGGTACTTCTGGAGTCTCCCCAGGGGAGTCAGTCCTCGTCTCCAGTGGGGGCATGCACGTGCGCTTTCCTCCCGAGCTATAGCAGCGAGTGTTGCGCTTCCCTTCGCGTGGATCAAGGGTTCTGTGGCTTTCACTCGAGCTTTTCCCACAGGGCTCTCCCACGTGCCACCGTGGTGTGAGTCGATCCTTGGCTTGTAAGTGGAAGCAGTGCAGGGAAAACAGGTTTCCCTGGAATGGACTGAGACATCTGGGGGATTCGGGGAATGGTGGGCACGACCCTGGATTTCCTATCGCCTTTCCTGTGGAGAGTGCCTCCTCTTGAGATGCGACAGGAACGCGGGGAATTCTTTCCCCACCACGCAGGGAAAGGATCCTTCCTCTCGAGATAGCAGGCAGGAACGGGGCTCCTCTGGATGTGGGCGGGACTCTCGTGCTTCCTCTCGAGTGGAGACGGGTATGTCGGGGAACTTCTTGAGTTGCAGCAAGGGTGTGAAGGACCCTTTGGTAGTTCCAGAGGTAAGATGTGATTAGCCTCGAGACGACTCAGCGGAAATGGGGCACATCTCGCCTGGAGGGGAGAACCTCCTGGATTTTCTCGAGTTGCGGCAAGGGCTCTCGACTTACGACGGGGACCTCAGGGACCCGTACTGGTGGCCGCAGGAAAGGCCAGTCCCCATGCGAGTTGCTCGGGGGCCTCTCGGGATTCCTCTCCCGTCGATGCCGGGGCCTAATATCTTGTGTGGAGTTGGTGCCGGACCTGTGGATTCCTCTCCTGTGCTGACATGGATCTTGGGGTACGTCTGGAGACTACCCAGGGGAGTCACTCCTCGTCTCGAGTGGGGGCATGCACGTGCCCTTTCCTCCCGAGCTCTAGGAGCAGTGTCACGCTTCCTTCAGGTGGATCAAGGGATCAGGGGCTTTCCCTCGAGGCTTTCCCACGAGGCTTTCCCACAAGGCTTTATCACAGGGCTGTCCCACGTGCCACCGTGGTGTGAGTCGATCCTCGGCTTGAAAGTCGAGGCAGTGCAGGGAACACAGATTTCCCTGGAATGGACTGAGACATCTGGGGGACTCTGGGAATGGTGGCACGACCCTGGAGTTCCTCTCGCCTTTCCTGTGGAGAGCGCCTCCTCTTGAGATGCGACGGGAACGCCGGGAATTCTTTCCCGACCACGCAGGGACAGGATCCCGCCTCTCGAGCTAGGAGTCGGAATTGGGGCTCCTCTGGATGTGGGCAGAACTCTCGTGCATCCTCTCGAGTGGAGACGGGTATGACGGGGAACTTGTTGAGTTGCAGCAAGGGTGTGAAGGACCCTTTGGCTGTTCGAGACGTTAGGTGTGATTAGACTCGAGACGCCTCAGCGGAAATGGGCTTCATCTCGCCAGGAGGGAAGAATCTCCTGGATTTTCTCTAGTTGCGGCAGGTGCTCTCGACTTACGACGGGGACCTCAGGGACCCGCTCTGGTGGCCTCAGGAAAGGCCAGTCCCCATGCGAGTTGCTCGGGGGGCCTCTCGGGATTCCTCTCCCGTCGATGCCGGGGCCTAAGACCTTGTGTGGAGTTGTTGCCGGAACCTGACGATTCCTCTCCAGTGCCGACATGGATCTTGGGGTACTTCTGGAGTCTCCCCAGTGGAGTCAGTCCTCGTCTCCAGTAGGGGCATGCACGTGCGCTTTCCTCCCGAGCTGTAGCAGCAGTGTAACGATTCCATAGTCGTGGACCAAGGGATCTGTGGCTTTCGCTTGAGGCTTTCCCACGAGGCTTTCCCACGAGGCTTTCCCACAGGGCTGTCCCACGTGCCACCGTGGTGTGAGTCGATCCTAGGCTTGAAAGTCGAGGCAGTGCAGGGAAAACAGGTTTCCCTGAATGGACTGAGACATCTGGGGGACTCTGGGAATGGTGGCACCGACCCTGGAGTTCCTCTCGCCTTTCCTGTGGAGAGCGCCTCCTCTTGAGATGGGACGGGAATGCCGGGAATCCTTCCCCACCACGCAGGGAAAGGATTCCTCCTCTCGAACTAGGAGGCGGAAACAGGGCTCCTCTGGATGTTGGCGGAACTCTCGTGCTTCCTCTCGAGTGGAGACGGGTATGTCGGGGAACTTCTTGAGTTGCAGCAAGGGTGTGAAGGACCCTTTGGAAGTTCCAGATGATAGATGTGATTAGCCTCGAGACGCCGCAGAGGAAATTGGCCTCATCTCGCCTGGAGGTGAGAACCTCCTGGATTTTCTCGATTTGCGGCAGGTGCTCTCAACTTACGACGGGGACCTCAGGGACCCGCTCTGGTGGCCTCAGGAAAGGCCAGTCCCCAAGCGAGTTGCTCGGGGGCCTCTCGGGATTCCTCTCCCGTCGATGCCGGCGCCTAGGATCTTGTGTGGAGTTGGTGTCGAACCTGAGGATTCCTCTCCAGTGCTGACATGGATCTTGGGGTACTTCTGGAGTCTCCCCAGGAGAGTCAGTCCTCGTCTCGAGGGGGGATGCACGTGCGCTTTCCTCCCGATCTGTAGCAGCAGTGTCGCGCTTCCCTTCGCTTGGATCAAGGGATCTGTGGCTTTCCCTCCGAGGCTTTTCCACGAGTCTTTCCCACGAGGCTTTCCCACAGCGCTGTCCCACGTTCCACCGTGGTGTGAGTCGATCCTCGGCTTGAAAGTGGAGGCAGTGCAGGGAAAACTGGTTTCCCTGGAATGGACTGAGACATCTGGGGGACTCTGGGAATGGTGGCAAGACCCTGGAGTTCCTCTCGCCTTTCCTGTGGAGAGGGCCTCCTCTTGAGATCGGACGGGAACGCCGGGAATGCTTCCCCACCACGCAGGGAATGGATTCCAGCTCTCGAACTAGGAGGCGGAAACAGGGCTCCTCTGGATGTTGGGCGGAACTCTCGTGCTTCCTCTCGAGTGGAGACGGGTATGTCAGGGAACTTCTTGAGTTGCAGCAAGGGTGCTGAAGGACCCTTTGGAAGTTCCAGATGATAGATGTGATTAGCCTCGAGACGACGCAGTGGAAATGGGCCTCATCTCGCCTGGAGGGGAGAACCTCCTGGATTTTCTCGAGTTGCGGCAGGTGCTCTCGACTTATGACGGGGACCTCAGGGACCCGCTCTGTTGGCCTCAGGAAAGGACAATCCCCAAGCGAGTTGCTCGGGGCCTCACGGCATTCCTCTCCCGTCGATGCCGGGGCCTAAGATATTGTGTGGAGTCGGTGTCGAACCTGAGGATTCCTCTCCAGTGCTGACATGGATCTTGGGGTACTTCTGGAGTCTCCCCAGGAGAGTCAGTCCTCGTCTCGAGGGGGGGATGCACGTGCGCTTTCCTCCCGAGCTGTAGCAGCAGTGTCGCGCTTCCCTTCGCGTGGATCAAGGGATCTGTGGCTTTCCCTTGAGGTTTTCCCATGAGGCTTTCCCACGAGTCTTTCCCACAGGGCTGTCCCACATGCCACCGTGGTGTGAGTCGATCCGTCGCCTTGAAAGTCGAGGCAGTGCAGGGTATACAGGTTTCCCTAGGAATGGACTGAGATATGTGGGGGACTCTGGGAATGGTGGCACGACCCTGGAGTTCCTCTCGCCTTTCCTGTGGAGAGCGCCTCCTCTTGAGATGGTACGGGAACGCCGGGAATCTTTCCCCACCAGGCAGGGAAAGGATTCCTACTCTCGAACTAGGAGGCGGAAACAGGGCTCCTCTGGATGTTGGCGGAACTCTCGTGCTTCCTCTCGAGTGGAGACGGGTATGTCGGGGATCTTCTTGAGTTGCAGCAAGGGTGTGAAGGACCCTTTGGAAGTTCCAGATGATAGATGTGATTAGCCTCGAGACGCCGCAGTGGAAATTGGCCTCATCTCGCCTGGAGGGGAGAACCTCCTGAATTTTCTCGAGTTGCGGCAGGTGCTCTCGACTTACGACGGGGACCTCAGGGACACGCTCTGGTGACCTCAGGAAAGGCCAGTCCCCAAGCGAGTTGCTCGGGGGCCTCTCGGGATTCCTCTCCCGTCGATGCCGGGTGCCTAAGATCTTGTGTGGAGTCGGTGTCGGAACCTGAGGATTCCTCTCCAATGCTGACATGGATCTTGGGGTACTTCTGGAGTCTCCCCAGGGGAGTCAGTCCTCGTCTCGAAGGGGGGATGCACGTGCGCTTTCCTCCCGAGCTGTAGCAGCAGTGTCGCGCTTCCCTTCGCGTGGATCAAGGGATCTGTGGCTTTCCCTCGAGGCTTTCCCACGAGGCGTTCCCACGAGGCTTTCCCACAGGACTATCCCACGCGCCACCGTCGTGTGAGTCGATCCTCGGCTTGAAAGTCGAGGCAGTGCAGGGAAAACAGGTTTCCCTGGAATGGACTGAGACATCTGGGGGACTCTGGGAATGGTGGCACGACCCTGGAGTTCCTCTTGCCTTTCCTGTGGAGAGCGCCTCCTCTTGAGATGCGAAGGGAACGCCGGGAATTCTTTCCCGACCACGCAGGGACAGGATCATTTCTCTCGAGCAAGAGTAGGAAACGGGGCTCCTCTGGATGTGGGCAGAACTCTCGTGCTTCCTCTCGAGTGGAGACGGGTATGTCAGGGAACTTCTTGAGTTGCAGGAAGGGTGTGAAGGACCCTTTGGAAGTTCCAGATGTTAGGTGTGATTAGACTCAAGGCGGCCTGAGCGGAAATGGGCCTCATCTCGCCTGGAGGGGAGAACCTCCTGGATTTTCTCGAGTTGCGGCAGGTGCTCTCGACTTACGTCGGGGACCTCAGGGACCCGCTCTGGTGGACTCAGGAAAGGCCAGTCCCCATGAGAGTTGTTCGGGGCCTATCAGGATTCCTCTCCCCTCGATGCAGGGGCATAAGATCTTGTGTGGAGTCGGTGCCGGAACCTGAGCATTCCTCTCCAGTGCTGACATGGATCTTGGGGTACTTCTGGAGTCTCCCCAGGGGAGTCAGTGCTCGTCTCTAGTGGGGGCATGCATGTGCGCTTTCCTCCCGAGCTGTAGCAGCAGTGTCACACTTTACTTCGCGTGGATCAAGGGATCAGTGGCTTTCCCTCGAGGCTTTCCCACGAGCATTTCCCACGAAGCTGTCACACAGGGCTGTCCCACGTGCCAACGTGGTGTGAGTCGATCCTCGGCTTGAAAGTCAAGGCAGTGCAGGGAAAACAGGTTTCCCTGGAATGGACTAAGACATCTGGGGGACTCTGGGAATGGTGGCACGACCCTGTAGTTCCTCTCGCCTTTACTGTGGAGAGCGCCTCCTCTTGAGATGCGACGGGAACGCCGGGAATTCTTTCCCAACCACACAGGGAAAGGATCCTCCTCTCGAGCTAGGAGGCGGAAAAGTGGGCTCCTCTGGATGTGGGTGGGACTCTCCTGCTTCCTCTCTAGTGGAGACGGGTATATCAGGGAACCTCTTGAGTTGCAGCAAGGGTGTGAAGGACCCTTTGGAAGTTCCAGAGGTTAGGTGTGATTAGACTCGGAGACGCCATCAGGGGAAAAGGGCCTCATCTCGCCTGGAGGGGAGAACCTCCTGGAGTTTTCTCGAGTTGCGGCAGGTGCTCTCGACTTACGACGGGGACCTCAGGGACCCGCTCTGGTGGACCTCAGGAAAGGCCAGTCCCCATGCGAATTGCTCGAGGCCTCTCGGATTCCTCCCTTCGATGCCGGGGCCTAAGATCTTTGTGTGGAGTCGGTGTCGGAACCTGAGGATTCCTCTCAATGCTGCCATGGATCTTGGGGTACTTCTGGAGTCTCCCCAGGGGAGTCAGTCCTCGTCTCGATTCGGGGGCATGCACGTGCTGCTTTCCTCCCGGAGCCTGATAGCAGCAAGTGTCGACGCTTCCCTTCGCGTGGATCAAGGGATCTGTGGCTTTCCCCTCGAGGCTTTCCCACGAGGCTTTCCCACGATGGATGTCCCACACTGTCCCACCGTGGTGTGAGTCGATCCTCGGCTTGAAAGTCGAGGCAGTGCAGGGAAAAAACGTTTCCCTGGAATGGACTGAGACATCTGGGGGACTCTGGGAATGGTGGCACGACCCTGGAGTTCCTCTCGCCTTTCCAGTGGAGAGCGCCATCCTCTTGAGATGCGACGGAATGCCGGGATTCTTTCCCGACCACGCAGGGAAAGGATCCTCCTCTCGAGCTAGGAGGCGGAAACGGGGCTCCTCTGGATGTGGGCGGGACTCTCGTCCTTCCTCTGGAGTGGAGACGAGTATGTCGGGAACTTCTTGAGTTGCAGCAAGGGTGTGAAGGACCCTTTGGGAAGTTCCAGATGTTTAGATGTGATTAGCCTCGAGACGCCTCAGCGGAAATGGGCCTCATCTCGCCTGGAGGGGAGAACCTCCTGAGATTTCTCGAGTTGCGGCATGTGCTCTCGACTTACGACTGGGGATCTCAGGGACCCGCTCTGGTGGCCTCAGGAAAGGCCAGTCCCCATGCGAGTTGCTCGGGGCCTCTCGGCATTCCTCTCCCGTCGATGCCAGGACCTAAAGACCTTGTGTGGATCGGTGCCGGAACCTGAGCGATTCCTCTCCAGTGCCGACATGGATCTTGGGTACTTCTGGAGTCTCCCCAGTGGAGTCAGTCCTCGTCTCGAGTCGGGCATGCACGTGCGCTTTCCTCCCGAGCTGTAACAGCAGTTTCACGCTTCCATAGGCGTGGATCAAGGGATCTGTGGCTTCCGCTTCGAGGCTTTCCCCTGAAGGATTTTTCCACGAGACTTTCCCACAAGGCTGTCCCACGTAGCCACCGTGGTGTGAGTCGATCCTCGGCTTGAAAGTCGAGACAGTGCAGAGAAAACAGGTTTCCCTGGAATGGACTGAGACATCTGGGGGACTCAGGAATGGTGGCACGACCCTGGAAGTTCCTCTCGCCTTTCTTGTGGAGAGCGCCATCCTACTTGAGATGCGACGGGAAGCCGGGAATTCTTTCCCGACCACGCAGTGAAAGGATCCCTCTCTCGAGCTAGGAGGCGGAAACGGGGCTCCTCTGGATGTGGGCGGACTCTCGTGCTTCCTCTCGAGTGGAGACGGGTATGTCGGGGAACTTCTTGAGTTGCAGCAAGGGTGTGAAGGACCCTTTGGAAGTTCCAGAGGTTAGGTGTGATTAGCCTCGAGACGCCTCAGCGGAAATGGGCCTCATCTAGCCTGGCAGGGAGAACCTCCTGGATTTTCTCTGATGTTGCGGCAGGCTGCCTCTCGAACTTACCGACGGGGACCTCAGGGACTCCGCTCTGGTGGCCTCAGGAAAGGCCAGTCCCCATGCGAGTTGCTCGGGGCCCACTCGGGATTCCTCTCCCGTCCGATGCCGGGGACTAAAGACCTTGTGTGGAGTCGGTGCTGGAACCTGAGGATTTCCTCTCCAGTGCCGACATGGATCTTGGAGGTACTTCTGGAGTCTCCCAGGGGAGTCAGTCCTCGTCTCTGAGTGGGGGCATGCACGTGCGCTTTCCTCCCGAGCTGTAGCAGCAGTGTCACGCTTCCCTTCGCACTGAGATCATGGGATCTGTGGCTTTCGCCTCGAGGGCTTTCCCACGAGGCTTTCCACGAGGCTTTCCCACAGGGCTGTCCCACGTGCCACCGTCGGTGTGAGTCGATCCTCAGGCTTGAAAGTCGAGGCAGTGCAGGGAAAACAGGTTTCCCTGGAATGGACTGAGATATCTGGGGGACGCTGGGAATGGTGGCACGACCCTGGAGTTCCTCTCGCCTTTCCTGTGGAGAGCGCCTCCTCTTGAGATGCGACGGGAACGCCGGGATCTTTCCCGAAGCACGCAGGGAAGGATTCCTCCTCTCGAGCTAAGGAGGCGGAAACGGGGCTCCTCTGGATGTGGGCGGACTCTCGTGCTTCTCTCGAGTGGAGACGGGTATGTCGGGAACTTCTTGAGTTGCGCAAGGGTGTGAAGGACCCTTTGGAAGTTCCAGAGTTTAGGTGTGATTAGCCTCAGAGACGCCTCAGCGGAAATGGGCCTCATCTCGCCTGGAGGG